>NW_026863730.1:0-28733 GCF_026571515.1 Ruditapes philippinarum | reverse complement strand
AGAGAACAACAGAGTTTATTCAGTAACAGTAGAGTAAGGGGCCATTGGCCCTCTATTAAACAATCGAATGTAACAAAAAATGGCCCCTTGTTCCATTTTGGCCGGACGTCCGTCCGTCACATTTTCGTGCCCGGTCCATAACTTTATGATTAATCAAAGAGATTTAAAATAACTTGGCACAAATGTTTATAATAAGAGGATGTGTCATTCGCAACAACCAGACCCCTACCTCCAGGGTCAATGTCGCACTTGCTCATTCAAGGTCAACAATGTCTATTTGAGGGTATATGTCGTGTCCGGTCCATAACTTTCTTATCTGTGAAGGGGTTATGTAAATACTTGCCACAATTGTTCACAATAATGAGGCGATGTCCAAGGTCAAGGTCATACTTGGAGGTCAAAGATTGACATAGTCTGTCACAGGGTATGTCCTGTTCATAACTTTTTCACAGATCAATGGATTTTGTAAATACTTGCCACAAATAGTCTCAATAATAAAACGATGTGTCATACGCAACACCTGTATCCCTACCTCCAAGTTCAAGGACTTAGAGGTCAAAAGTTTAAAAAGTCTGTTTTAGGGTATATTTTGTGTTTTACCTAGAACTACTTTGGAATTTTAAAAATTAGGCACAAAAAATTACAACAATAAGACGATATGTCAAATACAACACCTGCACCCCTACCTCCAAGGTCAATGTCACACTTAGAGGTCAAAGGTTTACAGAGTCTGTTATATGGTATATTTTGTTTTCTGTCCATAACTTCTTCATATATCAAGATATTTTGAAAATACTTGGGACAAATAGTTACAATGATAAGATGATATGTCATGCGTAGCACATTTGTCCCTACTTATGAGGTCATGATCACACACAGAGGTCAAAGATTTATAAAGTCTGTCACAGGGTATGTTTTGTGTCCGGTCCATAACTTAGATCAAAAGATTTTGTAAATACTTGCCACAAATAGTCACTATAATAAGAGGATGCGTCATGCGCAACACCTGCATCCCTACTTCTAAGGTCAAGGTCACACTAAAAAGGTCAAAAGTTAACATAGTCTGTTTAAGGGTATATCTTGTGTCCGTTTTAGAACTTCTTTGGGATTTGGAAATAACTAGGCACAAAAAGTCACAATGATCAGACGATATGTCAGGTACAACACCTGCATCCCTACCTCCAAGGTGAAGGTCACTTTTAGAGGTCAAAGATTTACATAGTCTGTAATAGGGTATATTTGTGTCCAGTCCATTACACAAATAATAACAATAATAAGACGATGTGCCAGGCGCAAAACATGGGTCCCTACCTCCAAGGTCACACTAAGAGGTCAAAGATTAATATAGTCTGTTATATGGTATATTTTGTGTTCGATCTATAACTTCTTCATAGGTCAAGGGATTTGAAAATACTTGCCATAAATAGTAACAATAATAAGACGATATGTCATGCACAACACCTGTACCCCTACCTCCAAGGTCAAGGTAACACTTAGGGGTCAAAGCTAAACATGATAGATTTTTGAATTCCATGTTTCATTTTATTTTCTTAAGAAGTTTATTGTTGCATTTGCAGATCTAGCATTGATCATAATTTTGGACTGAAAGTCCTGAAATCCATACCTCAATCTTTTGAAATAGCACAATTTTATGCTTCGTATAGATCCTTTTATTTAAGACCGTATTCAAGATGACGTCATGGGGGATACGGTGGATAATGTCGATACGATTATGTACACTAATAGAGGGATATAAAGATCTTAATCCTTTCTCTTGTAAGATTGAAATTGCAAATTTTTGTGTAATTGAATAAGATATTACATAAAAAGGGTGGTGAAATGAATACAAATGTTTACTTAATAATGTTAACGATTTGTTTTACTGGTAGAACATATTGATGGGTAACTGATCATTATTACCATTTTCGTAAATTTCTTAAAAATGAAAATTTTACCAGCCAGTTTAATCATACCAACTTTCTAATACCAGAGATATAGATAATGTATCTATGTCTCTGCTAATATACAATACCAAAATTTATGTATAGTTTCAAAAATGTAAGGATTCTGTAGTTTCGAAAAACGGCTGCGTAATAATTAATTGCAAGATAGTGGTTTATTAAAAACATTTTAAACAATATGAATCTATGTAATTTCAAAAAAAGTAAAGGCTTTAAAAGTAAAAATTCTTGAATGTACATGACTGAATACTATTTGTGTCGGCAAAAAATGCACTCTCAAAAATCGTACATCACACCAATATATTAAAGCTGGTAAAGTAATATTTTCAACTTGATACTTTTTAATTCATACTCTGCTTATCAAATATTCAAAAAATGAAGTGAAGTGAAGACATTTGGACTATTTGTTTTGTTTAAGAAGTAAAATTGAACATTGATATCAGCTGAACTAGATTTTGACAGTGACCTATTTTTGAATTTTGATATCAGCTGACTTAGATGATTTGATTAAGTGACCTACTTCCTTTTCCTGAATTGCACAGCTATGAAATATAAACCATGTAAGCATATTTTGATATAAAATTGAACTTTGATACCAGCTGACCTAGAAATGATAAAGTGACCTTCTATATTGTCCTTTGATGTATAGCTAGGCAATTAAGACCATATGCACAGTTTGTGATTTAAATTGAACTTTGATATCAGCTGGCCTAAATTTGGATGAAGTGACCCACTTTCCTGTTTTCTGAAATTTGTGTAGAGTTTCAGATGTAAAATTGATCATTGAGCATTATGGTATTGACAAAACAACAAGTGTGAATAGACCAACTTATCGAAATTTAAGAATAGGAACGCCTGTTCTTTTTTCTTTAATTTTCTTTTTTTAAAGATTTGTTTTTCTTTATATTTGTTTGCTTTTGGAAAAAGTAAAATGTTGAGAGTAGCCCACATACAAATATGGAAAAAAACAACTTGTAATACATGTATTACTTCTATGAGGCTACTGTTTTGATCTAAATATCATAGAAATTCGTCAGAAATTGACATTTAGATGCTTTGTAGCTCTAGTGTGAATATTGATCATCTGGGAATCAACAACTAGGCCACACAGGCCAAATATGGGAAACCTTTGTCAACACTGTAGCTATTGTAACCCAAAGTACTTGAAATGATACTTGATCTTTTTGATGAGTATAGCTTTACTTTGAATATGGGTCATCTTGGCTTGGGTCAAAGACTATATGTGACAAAAGGCATATATCACGGTGATAGGGCGATTACCACAACTTTTCCGCGCAACGTCAAAATATCTTACTTCTGTCCAAGACACCGTATATTTCTGTGGTACAAAATGGACAGCAAGCCTGTAACCAAGACGAAAACAGCAGGTAATTTGCTCAAAACAAGGTAAAATCATCATTTTTTTCTTTTTCATCGAATGTGCCATTTAATTTGATACTTATTTATCTTTACTACATGCAAAATGCTTCATTAATTAAGTCAGGATAGTGAAAACATTTAGGGCATACTGAAAAAAATCTTGCTTTGATTACGAAATATAACGTATTTCTAGTCCGTTCAGTTCATATAACTGGTCAAAATACAATATAAAATATGTACATTATTGTCGTATGAAACAAGTTACAATACATAAATAACCCGTTTTTTGTATATTTGGTATGATTTTTATGTTTCCACGTGTGTATTTTAAGGCACCGCACAACTTTGTCAATCATAAGATTAGGGCAACCGCATTATTCCTCCTTAAAATCACCACATTTTTCTGTTTATTTTTTATATTAATGTTTGCTTTCAGAAAAAAAAGACGTTCAAACCTATGTCTGGACAAGCCAAAGCAACGTGCGAAATTGGCAAAGCTGCAGATACTGCAGCAACTGGAGAGCACCCAAATAAGTCTTCTGATATCAGCAGTACGCCAATTTGATCAGCCGCTCCCTGTATTTCAGGACGATATGCTTGACTGAAGAGATTATGGAAATATTGCCCGGGTTCCTGCAAAAACTACACCATGAAAATTTGTGTTATGACTTTTGCAACTTTATCAAATTAGTATGCATTAACAAATATTTCATTCCTTTTGTTTCTCGATGTTGTTTGATGGTATAGTCTGCCAAGAACTTCAATCTTTCCATGTGGGGTTTATCAGTTTGAATAAGTTCGAAAAGGAAAAGACATCCTTATCTATATATAGATACCATTGCACTTATCTAACTGGTAGTATTAACACAGATCAGACCTACAGAAATTTTCCATAACATAACGTATGACATAACATAACAGCAAGTAAAAATGTTTCATCAAATAAAACATACTTGTAAGAAAAGATTGTATAATTCAAAAGAAGACGGTGCCAGTATTTATCGGTCTAACGGAAAAAGAATGCGGTGTTTGAATTCAGTGTTGTACGGTGCTCCAATATTCGGGTCAGTAGGCCTTTTTTCAACATATATTCCCCTGAAATTTACGATAGAAACACACAATTTTGTATGGAACTTGAACTTAGGGTTAACCATAATAAATATAACGAGCTCGTTAGGTCATAGAAATAAATACATCGTCGTTATAACTCATGTTTTTGTGACAAAGGTACGAGTCATCGTGAGGTACACTCGATCTTTTGTAAACAAAAATTTCTTCGAAGTATATGTTTGTGTGTGAATTGTATTGTGCTAGATTAACAATAAATTGTCTCAAAAATTCGATGGAATACTTAAACAATTGAAATAATCTTGCAATGTCCAGCAGTAAGATATTTTGTAAGCTATTACCTTGGAATTTGTTTATCCCGCCATTGATATTTTAACCAGAAATATTACGGTGTCTCGGTCAGAAGGATGATATTTTGACGTTGCGCGGAAAAGTTGTGGTAATCGCCCTATCACCGTGTATATGGACAAATTTATAAACGTTTGCATTATTTGAGTCGCCGATACGAATGTTATGATGCCGGTTTTTAATTGTAAAACCTTACATCTGCTTTTAATTCTCACATTGCTAACAATATGAATTCAAATCACTTGCCTCTCACCGCTGTGGGTTCGAGTCCGACAGGGACTTTGGATTCTTTCATGTGAGGAAGCTATCCAGCTAGCTTATGGAACTTCGGTGGTTCTACTCAGCTGCAGTTCGTGCCTAAAATATGTACGGAAGGGCACCTGAAGTTTTCCTCCACCAGTAAAGCTGGAACGTCGCGATATTACCTATACTATGTCGATATGACGTAAAACCCAAAACAAACAAACAAACAAAAACAATATGAATTCAGAGCCTATATTACAAGGTGAGCGATATATAGAGCGGTCATGCCCTTTTTGTTTTATTTAGCAGGTTTTAAATTGAAATTACATTATTATAATATAGTTAAAAAGATAAGGAAAGCAAATTGTATCTTTTTGTTTTAATGAAGCTAATATTTTTACGGACGGTTGTAATACACTCAAATTATGTAAACATGGAATTTGTTGTGAAGGAAAGCTATTCTTGTGTCCTATTGATTTTATCAAAGAAAAATATTTCCCATGATGTTATTAATACATAAACATGGAATAAGTTATTATTGTGTCATGTTTATTTTATAAAGAAAATATCCAGAAATTATGTAAGCATTGCAATATTTTGTACAAGATATCAGCGATCCCACTGATGCATCTCAAGTAGTATTGTGTTTAAAGACTGTTATTATTTGTAAAAGGTAACTTCTGCAAGGAAGTTATATATAATGTTATATAAACTGTCCTGTCTTGTGATTTGTCAGTGTTGTGTTTCAGAGGTGTAATTCTTCACAAAGATATAGCCTCTAAAATATCGTGTTGGATGAAATGTTTAATGCCCGCCTTATTGACTTTGTTTGGCAAGAGAAGAGGATGATATATCAACTATAGCTGGTGGAAGATTTTATTATTCACATCCTAATATAGGAAAAGAAGGTGCAAACGAGAGCTGGGACTATTATATGTTTTGGTGTCAGTAAGTATATGAAACTGCAATTAGTAAATCATAGTTAACTTAAGTGTTTGCCTATAGTCCCTTGTCTGTTTATTTCTTAGTATATAGCCACCTCCCATGCTGTATTATAAAAAACTTTTTGTTTAGATATTCTTGTAGAAAACGAAAAAGCGAAAAGTTCTTAATATTTGCCGAGTATCAATTAAATCATCTTCTGACAACTTTGTTACAATAAACATTTTTTGGAAATAAGGTTTAATGATAATATAGGCAGAGGTAATGTAGTTACCCTGGTCTTGGCATGTACGGGTCCACTTAAGTTAAAAATTTTAAAATCTTAGAACTGCTTAAACTCTTTCTTTGTCCTGTGATTTGTACATAATGTGTATAATTGCCATAATGCATTAGTTACAGGGTATCTGTTTTTTTCTGCTGTCATGCACTGTGTGTAGTCGAGCATTCCTGTTAAAAGGAAAAATTTTAAGTCAAACGAAATTCATTAATAAAGAAATAAGGTAATCACATTTACTTTTTTAGCTCACCTGTCACTTTTCGCTTTTCGGTTGGCGTCTATAAACTTTTACTTTAAATGACATCTCCCAATAATTAACCACTAAGCAAATTTTTCATCAAAACTTCACAGGATTTGTTCCTTTGGTGGTCACTTTTAAAAAATATTCAAAGAATTTAATTCCATGCAGAATTCTGATTGCCATGGCAACCACAGGAAAAAAAACCTTGAATGCCTTCTTTTGAAAAACCCAAAAGAGCTAGAGCTAAGATATTTTAGCATGAAACATCTTTCTTAATGGTGTCTACAAAGTTTGTTCAAATAAAAGCCCTGGAGTTCAAATTTGTCCCGCACCAGGGATCATTGGTGTTCTCGTTATGTATATAGTAAATATTTTAAGATATTAAGCATGAAACATCTGCTAATGGGTGTCTACCAACTGTGTTGAAATGAGAGCCCTGGGGTAAAAAATGGCCCCGCCCCGGGGGGTCATTGATTTACCTTATATGTGTATAGCAAAACCATACAAAATGAAAGCCCTAGGTCAAAATTCGCACCGCCTTACAGTCATAGTTTTTCCTTATGTGTGTATTGTAAAAAACTTAAAAAATCTTCTTTAAAAAATCCAAAGAGCTAGTTTATAGATATCAATCATGAAACACCATTGAGTGAGTGTCTACCAAGTTTGTTCAAATAAAAGCCATGGTGTAAAAATTGGCCTTGTCCGGAGGGTGGTCATTGTTTATTCTGTATGTGTGTAGATAAAACTTAAAATCTTCTTTTAGAAAACTCTTAGCATGAAACATTTTCTAATGGTTGTCTACCAAGTTTGTTCAAATAAAAGCCCTGTGGTTTGAATTGGCCCGCCCCGGGTTCTCTATACAGGTAAGTGACTTCATGGCCCTGTTGTCCTTAAATAAACATGTATAAAGTAGAAAACATAAAAATATTCTTTTGAAAATCCAAAAGAGTAAGAGCTTAGATATTTGGCATGAAACATGTTCTAGTGAAATCTATCATCTACCTTAAGGGTCAAAATTGGCCCTGTCCCGAGGGTCATTGATTTTTTTATTCTTATATACTGTAAATCCGGTGTTTTTCACCATGTTTAATTTTCGCTTTTTCTTCTTGGGTGAAAAGGGGCTTAACTTTATCTGTTTAACATATTTCCCAGGTGAGCGATCCAGGGCCCTCTGGGCCCTCTTGAAAGTGAGACTTTTAATCCATTTCCGCGTAGCGAAAAGGGGATTATAGGAATGGCCTCCGTCTGTCAGTTCAGCCCTCTGTCTGTCCGTTCGTAACACTTTCGTGTCTGCTTCATAACTTTTAAACCGCTGAAAAGTTTTTAGAATAACTTGGCATAAGTGATCACCATAATGAGACAATTTGCAAAGCGAAATAATTGGGTTGCTACCCCCAAGATCAATGTCATACTTAAAAGTCAAACGTTAAAAAGTCTTTATTTCATAATAAAAAGTCTACATTCTGTAACCGCTCCATAGCTTTTAAATAGCTGAAAAGTTTTTGAAATAACTTGGCACTAGTTATCACCGTAATGAGACGATGTGCACAGTGCAAGATGTTGGGTTGCTACCCCGATGTTCAATGTCACACTTAAGATCAAACGTTAAAAGTCTTAATTAAATAATAAAAATCCGGAAACAAAGTCATCACTCAGAAGCATTAGTCACATCAAAATTACAAGAGAATTGCAGACTCGGTTTGATTGACTCTGTACAATGAGAAATAATAAATAAATGCAACATCCCTCACGCCCCTAGCAATGGCTTGAGCGGTACTCAATTCCAAAACACTTAAAATCGCTGGCATCAATGATCCCGAAGGACCAGAAAAATATAACAACAAGTATAATCTACATTTCGTGTCTGCTCCATAACTTTTTAACCGCTCAAAAGTTTTTTTAAAATAACTTGGCACAAGTGATCACCATAATGAGACAACGAGCACAGCGCAATAATCTTGTTGCTATTTAAAAGGTCAAGGTTAAATGAATAAAAGTCTACATTTCGTGTCCGCTCCATAACTTTTTAACCACTGAATGTTTAAATAAATATCTTGGCAAAATTGGTCACCATCATCAGAACATGTGCAGAGCGCAATAATTGAGTTGTTTCCCCCAAGGTCAAGGTCACACTTAAGGTCAAATATATAAAAGTCTACATTTCATGTCCCCTCCATAACTTTTAAATACCCCTAGTGTCAAGGTTATAATTATGTTCTCCATAACTTTTTTACATTATGGAAATATTTTAAAAAACTTAAATATAACTTAAAATAATCACCATCTTGAGACTATGTGCTTATCATATGCATGGCACAACTGGTAAAAGATCAGGAAGTACAACATTCATGTTCACTGCAGAAGGGGATTTAGCTATCCTTCAGACTGCCTTGTGCTATTAATAGATTCGTAGATTAGTTTATTCTTTCCCTAAATAAAATAGTGTAGTACTGTAGTACCTCATAATTTATATTTAACTGGTGAATTTGATTAAAATATTATCAAATGTTTTACTATGCTGAATGTACAGTCATACAAAATGTCAGTCTCCCCATGATTTTTTACACTGAAATTTGACAATAACCTTATTTTTCGAGGCCAGACATTACATTGGCCAGCCTTATTCGTTTTGAAGGGGCTTAAATTGTGACAAAAGGCATAATATGAACCAATATAATTTCCTAACATGAAACTTCATTGAGGGTTTTCGTGATCCATGGTGGTTAAGGTCTTTGACTTTGAACCAATTGCCCAACACCTACTGTTGGTTGAATCCCGATGAGGGCTTTGGATTCTTTTAAATGAGTAATTAATTCTGCTAAATGTCATACTTAACATCAATGGTTCACTCCGGGCACCCGTTCAAGCCTGAAATAAAAATGAGAGGCCACGGGGGTCTTACTCCCCCAGTAAAGCTGGAAAGTCATCTTGTGACTTTTACTTTGTTGGCATGATGTAAAACTCAACCATTTGAACTGAGATATTTTTATAGTTAATTGTTCTCATATGACTATTTGAGTTTTTGTTTGAAATTAAAAAATAAGTACATAAATCTTTTAACAATTTAACAATGTGCAAAACGAAATGTAAGTAATTTGAAATAATGTCTCATTTACTTCTTAACACACAGTTGTGAAAGAAATGATTTACGATTTTGGACCAGAAGGCAACAAAACAAAATTCTTGATGAACATGTCAGAAGAGGATTTCAAAGCTAAGGATGTCACAAATAAAATATTTGTAAGAAACTATCATACCTTGTCATGTCTATTGTAAAGATTTTTTCTATATGATTATAAAAGACTTAAAAAGCTGTTTTCTTGTTTTTTTGCGTTTGAAGTTTTATTTTTAAAAAAATCAAGAGTTTATTATGCCCCCGCCATATAATGGCAGGGGCATATAGTGTTACCCTGTTCCGTCATTCCGTCATTCCGTCATTCCGTCCTTCCGTCCTTCCGTCATCATCAGTTTCCGTTCATTATCTTAATAACCCTTGCACATATTGAACTCAAATTTGACATATGGGATATGTCATGAGAAAATACAGGTCAAGTTCGAAATTGGTCATGGTTCGATGATTTTTGACAGAGTTATGCCCCTTTTACATTGAAAATAATATGAAATTTTCAGTTTCCGTTCATTATCTCCCAAACGGTTCAAAACATTCAATTCAAAATTGACATATGGATATGTCATGAGAAAATACAGGTCAAGTTCGAAATTGGTCATGGTTCGATGATTTTTGGCAGAGTTATGCCCCTTTTACATTGAAAATAATATGAAATTTTCAGTTTCCGTTCATTATCTCCCAAACGGTTCAAAACATTCAATTCAAAATTGACATATGGATATGTCATGAGAAAAATACAGGTCAAGTTCGAAATTGGTCATGGTTCGATGATTTTTGGCAGAGTTATGCCCCTTTTACTTTGAAAATAATATGAAATTTTCAGTTTCCGTTCATTATCTCCCCAACGGTACAACACATTCAACTCAAACTTGACATATTGATATGTCATGAGAAAATACAGGTCAAGTTCAAATTTGGTTATGGTTCGATGATTTTTGGCAGAGTTATGCCCCTTTTACTTTGAAAATAATATGAAATTTTCAGTTTCCGTTCATTAACTCCCCAATGGTACAACACATTCAACTCAAACTTGACATATGGATATGTTTTTGGAATGCCCAGGCCAAGTTTGAATTTGGTCATGGTTCAATGATTTTTGGCAGAGTTATGCCCCTTTCACTTTGAAAATAATATGAAATTTTCAGTTTCCGTTCATTATCTCCCCAATCATACAACACATTTAGCTCAAACTTGACATATGGATACGTCAAAGGAATGCGCAGGTCAAGTTCAAAGTTGGTCATGGTTCGATGATTTTTGGCACAGTTATGCCCCTTTTACTTTGAAAATAATATGAAATTTTCAGTTTCTGTTTATTATCTCCCCAACAGTATTAAACATTCAACTCAAATTTGACATATTGATACGTCAAAGGAATGTGCAGGTCAATTTCAAATTTGGTCATGGTTCGATGATTTTTGGCAGAGTTATGCCCCTTTCACTTTAAAAATAATATGAAATTTTCAGTTTCCGTTTATTATCTCCCCAACAATATTACACATTCAACTCAAATTTGACATATGGATATGTTTTTGGAATGCGCAGACCAAGTTCGAATCTGGTCATGGTTCAATGATTTTTGGCAGAGTAATGCCCCTTTACAGTTTCTGTTCATTATCAACCCAACAGTGTTACAATTATTATTCAACTCAAAATTGACATATGGATATGTCAAAGGAATGGGCAGGTCAAGTTGGAATTTGGTCATGGTTCGATGATTTTTTGGCAGAGTTATGTCCCTTTCACTTTGAAAATAATATAGATACATCTTAGGAATAAGCAGTTTAAGTTTGAATTTGGTCGTGGTTCAATGATTTTAGACAAACTTATCTTTCCTGAATGTTGGAAAAATTTTGAACTTTCAGTTTCAGCACTCATACTTTTGTGGAAATGTATATAGCCATTATGTTGGCTACAAATATGCAATATGCTATTTTTAAAAGGTTAAGACTGAATAATTTCAGTGCCTTGAACATTGTATAAAAATGGTTAAGACTGAATAATTTCAGTGCCTTGAACATTGTATAAAAATGGTTTGTGTTAACATTGAAAAGTTTTAAGGGCTTTGAACTTAGAATGAAAAAAATAATTTGTGCAAACAAATTTGGAACTAAATATTATAACATTTGAAATTTTGGCTGCATGCGGGGGCATCCGTGGCATGATGACACATTTCTAGTTTTTAATAGAATATAGCAATAATAACTTTTAAACAAATATTATCTAGTATACACCAACTAAATTTGTTAAAAATTTTGGAAACAAAGTGATCCCTCGGAAGCATTAATCACAACAAAATAACATAAGAATTACAGACTCGGTTTGATTGAGTCTGTACATGAGGGATAATGAATAAGTGCAACATCCCTCCCTCAAATTTTACCTGAGGTGGTAATGGCTTAATATCTAAAAACCATTGACTTTTTAAAGCAACCATACATTTCCAAAGCAACTAATGAGTTTCCAAAGAAACCCCTGACTTCCAAAGCAAGCAGTGGTTACATTACAACTAGTGACTTACATAGCAGCCATTGACATTCCAATGCAACCATAAATCTCCTAAACAGCCAGTGACTTTCAATAGCAATCAGTGGCTTCCATAGCAGCCAGTGACTTACATAGCAACCATGGACTTTCTTTAACAGCTATAGACCTCTTGAGCAACCTATGGTTTTTGATAGAAAAAGTGACTTCCCTTGACTTTACACAGCAACCAGTGACCAAATTGAAAACTTTAATTTTCCATGGCAACCATTTGACTACCATAGCATACTTCCATAGCAACATCTTCTTTCCATAGACACCAATCACTTCCATAGCAACTGTTTACTTTTCATTGTAACCATAGACTGAGGTAGCACCCAATGACTTTCAAACGCAACACTTTATGTTCCATAAGAACAATTGACTTGCCATATCAACTAGTGCTTGTCCATGGCAATCATTGACTTTCAATTAAAACCAGTGACTAATATTTCAACAATTATCTTTCCATTTTACCACTAACTTTTCAGAACAACCAGTGGATTCCATAGCTCATAGTGACTTTCCATAGCATTCATTGTCTTTCTATTGCTACCATATACATTTAGAGCACCGAATGACTTCCCAAAGTATCCAGTGACTTGCCATTGCAATTATGACTTTCAATAGCAATTATTGACATTCCAAAGCAACCAGTGACAAATTTTGTCCTTTGATTTTCAGTATCAACCATTGCTTTTCCGTAGCAACCACTGAATATCCATAGCAATCATAGACTTCCATAGCAACCGATAACATTCTCCAGCAACCAATGACTTCCATAGCAAAAGTGACTATTAAATTTATAGCAACCATTAATTTTTCATAAGAACAAATTAATTTCCCTAGCTATCAATGACTCACAAAGCAATTGTTAGCTTTCCATAGCAAGTAGACATTGACTT
This sequence comes from Ruditapes philippinarum, assembly GCF_026571515.1. NCBI lineage: Eukaryota > Metazoa > Mollusca > Bivalvia > Venerida > Veneridae > Ruditapes > Ruditapes philippinarum. Next base: position 15,715 of record NW_026863730.1, on the reverse strand, counting down.
TTCATAGCAAACTGTAAATTTCAAAGCAACCAGTCAAACATTGACTTTTTACATAGCAGTTAGTGACTTCCATAGCAAACATTAACTTTCGTAGCAACAAATGAATCTACCATTAAATTTCATAGCACTTTCAGGGAAACCACTGATTATTTTTAAAGCAATCAGTGACTTCTTAAGTATCTCTTGTTTCCCTTAGCAAAAGCAGCCAGTAATGTTCTCCAAGCGCTCCATTTTTAGTACAAATATGAAAAGTAGGAGAATTGTTCAAGATTAAGATCTAGTTTCGTTTATAGTTTGCGATATCACTTGTCTCTTGCCATTAAGAGTATTTATATTCAGGTGAGCGATTTAAGAGCCATCATGGCCCTCTTGTACATATGTACATGCTTTGCATTTTTTAAAATATAATTATTTGAATTTTGTCTAAAGGTCATCTCCTCTAGCAAAGGAGATTGGTTTGCTTTCAGAGAATCTTATGAAATGATTTGAGGTTGTGACCTCTAGTATAAGAGTAATGTCGGCTTTGCAAGTATATTTATGAAATGATCGGTATATAATTATTGATTAAACAGGTGTGAAAATTTGCAGCCTGACTGGGACTCGAACCGGGACTCTCGGAATATCGTACCAAAGCCCGACTCACTGAGCTATCCGACTGCTTACACATCATCTCCCCTAAATTGTTAATAGTTCTGAACCGTGACATACTGTCCCGCTATATTGACAATCGTTTGCGAATGTCTCAGGGTTACAGAGCAATCAGAATTGAACGCTGAGCTTTATTGAATCACGGTCTCCCGTTGGCTGTCAAATATTACATGGTGACAAAATATGCATCAGGACTGGTAAAAACTCCGAAAACTGGACCCTCTGAAAACCGGAATCCTCTAAAAACCGGACAAATTTAAAAGTCCCGTATTTTCTCCTTATATGTTCATTGAAAAAAATCCTCTAAATACCGGAACCTCGGAATTCCGAAAACCGGACGATTTCTTATGGTTTCTTATGCTAAACATGCACAAAAATCTTCTGAAAACCGGACAATAATTTTAAGTGTCAACTTTCTGTGTATTTTGATATACATTAAAACATAAACTCAACTGGTGACATGTTTAATTACCAATTAATGATCACCTCCTCTTTATCTCTGCAGGTGTGAAAACACTTGAAAGTGTGTGTTAATTTCTTATTGGCAATTAAATTAAAGCTCTTTCACCATAAGTGTGTCTTTCCCTGTATACTATAGGGTATGATTTTTTTAATATTTTATATTTATTGGGTTGTTTTAAATAAAAATTGGAATACTTTTCTTAAATGATTCCTGTTGTACTTAAAATTTTGACCGTGAAATTATCTTTATTTGGATATTAATTATATACTTAAGGTATTAGGACCCTAATGGGCACTATCAGGAACTAAAGAAATGACATCATAGGTCAGATGTATACCTTAAAGTACGCCTGTATGCAAAATTTAAACAAAGTTTACCGTACGGAAATCAAGTTATGGCCACTTTTCTGAACTCAAGCTAAGATGTTATGAGGGCCCTTTTTTAGAAATGAGGAACCTTTAAATAATCTGCAATAACATTCTAATGAAAAATGTTTTCCCATGAATTTTTGGTAAGAAACAAATAGTACCATTCAGCTAACAATCCACATAAGCAAAATTATGGTTTCTACTTAAAATTTATGAAATCTGTATAAAAATGTTACCCTACCCCACCCATTTTTACCACATGTCTGACCATTTTTCTACTAAGGGAGCCTAATTCATGAAATTCTTAAAATTTACCCAAATGAGTGCCTGTTTTCAAAGTTTCCCTAAATTTTTAAAAAAGTATATTGGTTGATCTTGTAAAATATGAAATACTTTTACCGTCTAGTTTTGATTATATTACACTTTGAAAATATTAGGTACCATATTTATTACTAGATTTAGCATAAATTAGCCAATACCTAAATAAATTAAAAATTCAAAATTAAACACTTTTTTCTTTCCATATGGGACATGACAGATACATAAATAATGTTAAAAGAAAAAAAGAAAGAAAAAAAAAAGTTGGCCCTTCTGGGGATTGAACCCATGGCCCTCATTTTTAATGTAGTTAACAGTAATTCTAGCCTATTTGAATACTCTTCAACGCGGAGGTAATGCATTAGGGTGCTAATACCTTAAATAAAAATACTAAATTCCATTAATTACACTTTTCATATGACTTAGATAAAAGGGTTGAAAAGTAAATACAAAATGATTGAACAAAGTCATTGTTCAAACACATCATAATTATCAATAAATGTATAAAACCTCTGAAAACCGGAATCCTCTGAAAACCGGACTTTTGGTCAAGTCCAGACAGGGTCCGGTTTTCAGTGTTTTTCTGTACTGAGATTCAAATGCCTGAGCAATCAGGCCGCTTACACACTATTTCCCCTTAATAGTGAACAGTTCTGAACCTTGACGATTTTAAATCATAAATGTATTTTTTTTATATTTTCAGAAATATGCAATGCTTAATTAAAAAGACAGTATTTAAGAAAAATAACTGAAACTGTATTTCAAAGTTTAATACAGCTATGTAATACAATTAATATTATACCAAAATATTTATCTAGTAAGAATAATTTTATTTTGAAGCAATCATAACACTTTGGCACTTGTATCTGACAATAAAGACATATCTGCTGTGGCCTTTCATATAAATGCTAAAATATGACCATAACCCCCAAATATACTAGATTCCTGCGATATGGCAATTTTCAATTGTACAAACGAAATGTAATCTACATTTGATCCTACTATTTAGTGTTGTATTAATGAGGTGATATAGCATTTTTTTCACAATTGCAATCTTATTTTTATTATCTGGTATTATATACTGTTATTAACTGTCCAACATAAGACTTCACAGTGTAATATAACAATAAAACAATAACATCGTTAAGCCATGGCCATTAAAAACATAATTTATAATTTTGGGATTTAGTTATGTACTATTAATACTTTACAGGAAAAGATATGGAACTATGAAAATCTAGATAATGCATATGGAAAACTGAAAGATATTGCAACACAACTGCTAGAACCTGTTACTGATTGGAAGGTTCAAGATTTCACAAAAAATGTCATCGAGGAGTTACATGTAATATATAATAATTATGATAATTAATGATAAAATGGAAATGTTTTAAATGTTTCATGTGCATTGTCTTTTTTTAATACTTCATAAAAATGTAATGCATATCATGTAATTTTAGGCCTTTCGTCCTCCCTTTCTCCCCTTTTAATTTGAGGCCAGTCTGTCAAAGGTGAAGGTCGCATAGGCCTTGACAACTGACAGCTTATCAGACCATACTTAAGAATGCTAAGGTTGAAAGTTTTAAAGTTTTGTGTGAGGTTTGATCATTAATAAAAACTATTCATTTTAAATTTAGGTCCAAAGTCACGTTGACAATAACGAATGGAATCTTTATTCTTAAAACAAAGATCATTAATTACAGAATCAAATTGCTTTTTTATAGTTTACAATTATGTAAAATTAACATAATTATGCATTATAGTAACCAGTTCTTTACAAAAATGACAAAATAACGAGACAAACGTTGCAATTTTAGTTGTGTGCTTTTCTTTTATTAATGCCCTCCCACTTGGTGGGGAGGGGCTGATATTTAAGTATTTAAGCTATAGTACACAACTTTGCAGGCATTTTGTTCACAGTGTAAATTTGTGAATTTTCACATAGAGTGGAACTTAAAAGAAATATTGGTCAGTATGTGGAGTTGTACACCAAGGGGTTTGCTTGAGGATTAATTATTTATTTGTAGAGTTATTGCCCTTGACTTAGTAAAAAATTGCATTTTTAACTTGTGTCACCCGTAGTCCAAAAGTATTTAACTTGGAGTCATGAAACTTTTTCAGGAATGTTGTCCAGCATGTGTGTTAATAACTTTGGGAAAAATTTGGTTGTATTTATGGCCTAACTGCTTAGGTGTAGGCGGTGTAATGTAGAATTTCCTTCGTCTGTCATACTGTCCTCGACTGATAAAACAGTGGTGTGTGGGGGCATCCATGTCCTAGGGACACATTTCAAGTTTTTACTTAAAATTTAGGGGTTTCATAACTTTTTGTATTGTATTTTGTTGTATATATCAACATTTGGATGGTTTTGTTATGTTTTCTAAACTTTTGAATATATGATTGATATTTTTAACTCAATGATGTGTATATTCCTTCAGAAAATGTATAAAGACTTTAGTCCAAGCTGCATTCTAGATGTTGCAGAAAATGTAACAGATCCACCTTGCCATTCCTGTATGATAAATAAAAAAGGTAAGTGTTGTTAAAAAATTGATTACTTACTTGACACTCATGATTGTAAAACGTTTTGAAAAAACACCATAATTATATATGTGGGCATGGGAAGGGCTATACTGGAATCATATGTCAGTCTGTTTATCTCTGCATCATTTACCTTTAGTAATCTAATACCAACTTGACTTGAATCTCACTTCAACAATGCCATGTGACGAACCCATGCCACTGTTTTTTAAGGCTTAAACACTAAATAAATGTCTCATTATTTATGTCTGCTCTATAAATGCTTGTCCCTTTTGTGTTACCTCCAATTTTAGCTCATATGTTCACATAAAAGGGAATGTGCAGAATCTTTGCTGCTGCTGTGCTGCCTTAAAGACATTTTCGGTAGTTTTCTGTGCGCATCGTTTTGCGCTTCCAAGAAAGATAATCTCGGATAATTACTCTTCAAATGAAGGACAAGTTGAATAGTATTCGGATAAGTGTTTAAATTTCAGCTATAAGCAAATAACGAGTAAATAATACAGAATAGATATTTCTAAATGTTCAAAAGGAGATCGGTTCAAAAGAATAAGAGGTCGTTTAGACAACATCACATAAAGGATTTCTCCAAGCATTAGTACGACAGCATTGATGATAATTCTGCGCGCGTTACCCCACCCACTTGTGGTATAGTGACGAAAGTGCGTCGCGACTTGATTACTGGCAGACAACTGGGCAAAGAAGTTTAAAATGATATATTTTAAAAGTGTTGAATAAAAAAACAACATTAATATCCAAGAAATGTTCCGAATTTCATTATTTTCTTTGTAAATTTCTGAATACTTGCTTACTGTTCGGGTATGTTAGTCGAGTGAAAAAAAAATATGGCCCTAGATATGTTTTAAAAAGATATTCAGTATCATTTACTTAATATAACATCAAAAGGAAAAGAAATTTTTATAAGAACATGTTTTTGTTGTATATTTGACAAAACATTTAGTATAATACTGATATTTTTTAAGAAAGCGTGGTAATTTTGACAGTCGGCATATGCGGTAACCATGGAAACTGCCCGTTTACAAAAAACTAACACGTCAACATATATATTTTATTTCTATTTTTGAATCCACCATCAAATGTTACTTGATATATCAATAATGTAGAAAATTCTATGAAAGAAATTTCTTGATAGCTTTAATTTTGTACAGAATTCATGTTTATTTTTCTCATTTTTTGTTTAGTTAAAAAGCATGAAAACTTATTTTTTAAAGAAATATGTTCCAATTATCGTTTGTTTTATACAGAACCATAAGATAAATCAAGCTTTGTACAAAATTATGTTTATTGTGAGTGTAATAAGCTATTTTATACATTATTATAACACAGTTTGGCTATTTTGACAATTTTGAGATATACAGTTACCATGGAAACCGCCATTTTTCAAAAAATCCAACACGCCAACATATATTTTTCTTTTTCTTTTTGAATTTGTCATTAAATTTTACACAACATACAAAAAAATTAGAAAATCCTATGAAACACTTATTTCAATATCTCTAATTATTCTCAGAATTCATGTTTATTTTTCTCAATTTTTGCTCGGTTGAGGAACATGGAAAACTCATTTTTTAAAGAAATATGTTCAGATTATCATTTGTTTCATACAGAATCATTAGATAAGATTATCTTTGCATAAAACAATGCTCGTTGTGTGTTTTAAGCTATCTTATACATTTTCTATTCGTTATAACACAGTAAGGCTTTTTTGACAGTTTTTTGATATACGGTTACCATGGAAACTGCCATTTTACAAGAAATCCAACACGTCAACATACATTTTTCTTTTTATTTTTAAATTCGTCATTAAATTTTACTCATCATACAAAAAATTTAGAAAATTCTATGAAAGGATTAATTTTTCATAAAACTGTAGAAAATGTCTTTAAGGAAAATCTTTAAGGTCAAATTTCAGATGTTTTTGAGTAATAACCTCTTTACAATAAATTCAGTTATTCTAAAAGTAAAAATTCTCTATGAATTTAAAATCTCTAAATTGCTTATCAGCAACAACAAAACCAAATTTTATGTCTCCAATGCCGAGGCTGTCCTGTAAAATTTGTTACCCCTTGGAAGATTTTTTTCTAATCTTAGCTACAATATTTACCTCAAGAACATGATTAACAGAACACGTACTGCTTCTGTGAAGCGATTTGTAAATATATGTCAAACAATTTCATTTTCACATTATAAAAAATCTGTTCTTGGTGAAAGGAATCTTTCCAAATCTAGAAATAATGTTCACAAAAAAGGATAAATGTTCTTGCATATAATTTTGTGTTCTAATTATGACGGGGTATATCTCAATTATTTGATATCCCTTCTTTAAATATTGCCCATAGAGTCTGTGATAGCCCTACCCATGGGGTCAATGGACCTTACCAGTATGAAGCAGAGAAAATTTTTGTCCCGCCTATTCCTTTCTTTGCTACATCAATATCACAAACAGTAAAACAAAGTCATATGTCTTCTTTTGTGGAAACTAGGTTAACCAGTGACTATGTTATATGCCAGTGTAGCGACTGGATAGTCAGTCAGCCAATTTGCATAAAACTGTTGCACTAGAAATGTCCAGAGTAAGGTTCAGTTCTTATGCCCTGACTAACAAAGTGGGGTGGTCAGTCCAGTCATGTGTAAGTCAGTCTGTTTTTCCTGTTATCCAGGTGCAAACAATTACCAAGGCCATTTCATGACAGTAGGTAAAAGGTCACTTTGGCTTTGGCCTCTAAGAACTTGTCTAACCAATAACTTTAGAACTCTTTTGCGATCTAAATTAAGAATAAAAATTTGTCATATCTAGCAAATGACAAAATTAATTATAGTGAGTGATGAGCATCAGTGTCATATGGACACTTGTAGTGATGACCAACGCCTGGTGTAGGTCACAAGTGCACTTTGTGAATTAATACATTGTACAATAGTAGATATATTCTGAGATGAAGCTTGTTTAGTGACTTATTGTTATGTTGAAATATTACTTTTGATAAAATTTATTTTTATAAATCATTTTTTCAGTTTCAATTTAAAATATCAAGTATATATAAGTCCAACTTTTGTATTGTAGCAAATCAGACATCCATGAATCAAAAACACAATGAAAACTGCATTCAGAAAATAGAAGTGTGCATAGCATGTGAGAAGAATAGTTTTCTCAACCCAATAACATGTTACTGTGGTACAAAATTAACACCTAATATTGGTAAGCAAGAATATCTCATATTTTTCTGGATAGGTCGGTAAGTTGATTAAAGTAAGTAAGTTTAAAAAAATGTGTGCCTACTTAACAAAAGTAGTAAACATATTGGGATTTGCCTGATGATAAAAGTAGCAAGTATGAAATGACATAATTGGTTATTTATTTTATCAAAAGACAAAATTTTTAATCAGTTCCAAACTTGTGAGGGGTCACTCCATGTTTACTTGAGCAAGAATCATTACACTCATTGCTCAATACTGGTGAGTTCAAGGAATGGATTCTAGAATGTGGTTATAAATTGAGAAAAACAGAATCCCTAAAGAACGCCCAAAAGGACAAAATTGATAAAATGTTGCAGGCTCGCTTGAACCTCCTCTAGAACTGGAAAATTCAAGTTACCTTCCATTCCCTTAGCACTGGCTTCAGCAGAAATCAACATTTTAACATGTAAATGATCAAATTTGAATTAAGAAACGTGCGCGCAGATATGTTCAAACGACAGTTATTATTGAACTTTCAATGTGACCGGTAAACTAAGTGAAATTGAATTTGAAAGGGATCAGAAGTTGAGAAGTCTGTTTATCACAAATAACACGTCAACAGACAAATTTAAAAAACTGGCAACATATCCTTAAGATGATTCAACAATATTAAATGAAGAAATTTTGAACCACTCATCAAGGAATAAGATCAGATAGAAGAAACTAAAATACCATAACGATGCAAACACAGCAATAAAGTCGTGGGATCATCAAATATGAAATACAAGATCATCAAGGAAGAGCGGCGTTCAATGAACGCAACCTTATCAGGACCAAGCAATATATGGCAACCAGAAAATTATCAGCAGGATACCTAATAATAGCAGGACAGGGCGCAAGGTTAAACATGGACGGGCGATTACTTTATTAATACACAAATAGGAAATCAAAGAAACCGACAAGTGAATTAAAACGACTACTAATTAAAAAGCCAACAAATGTAAAAGGTAAAGGGAAAGGGTACTTAAGGTTGGGAGAGAAGGGACGCAAAATTAGAACAAAACTGGGGAAGAGGGAAGATTCTTACCGTAGACTAGAAAAGAACAAGAAGGGACACAAAGTGTCACCATAATAGTATGAAACAACAAATACATACATCTGAGGAACACAGGGGGAGGGGGGTGCCGCCTTGAAACGGTCAGCAGCAAAAGCACTGCTGGGGAGTTTAAGCCGGTTAATTGTGCACCAACGCCTCACTCTTAGCACAACCATATTCCTTTTAAATGAGACAATTGTAAATAAAACGAATCCACACCAAGGAAATTCTAATAGTCGTTATCGTTACAAAAGGTGAAATAAGTAAAACACAGAAATGATCATGTATACACATAGATAAGTAAACCCAGTGACCATAACAAAAGTACTCAATGTCTTAAAGGAAGACAGAGCAACAAGAACATCACCTACAAGGGCCCGACGAAGCAAGGCAGAAAACAAAAATAAAGATAATCCAGTCCCGATGGGTTTTAAGAGCTGTCCATCATAGTGTCTCTCACTTGGTCCGTTGGGTGTAATCAAAAAAGTAAAGCGCAGTGTCAAACTGTAAAAGGGTTGAACACCAAACATGCGATATGTCATAAAATAGTAGGGTAAACTTTTAATAATATTAATAAAGACAGCACAAAATTAATATGACGCAAGATCTAACTTTTTGTAAATCACATCCCCATGAAAATCAGGCTTCCTTATCCCTAGTGGATGATTTGTTTTAAATAAGTGTTGAATTTTGGCATTTAATCAAAATTACGATCATAATCAAATTTTTTAGAATATTTCTATAATAAATGAAAGCGGAAGTCCTGTTTGAGAAGCTTGCAAGTAATGAAAATATTCCTTTTGTTAAAATCATTGACGTGGCTACATGCTCTTGCTTATCTAATCAACTGAGATACATATGCCCATTAAGATGTTACATAGGGTACATGTCCATCTAATTCACGATACCAAAATAAAAGTCACCACTCTTATCATAGATTTTAATGTGAATAGTATCGTTGTTGACAGTAATATAAAGATCCAAAAAAGAGGCATCAAAAGTTCAATAATTCAATAATTGTATAAACGGGGCCATTTTACAGCCTCCACACGGCAAAACTAACACTGACATGGCAACAATGGAGAAAATCAGAGTCCCTAAAGAACACCCAAAATGATTAAATTAAAAATGGTAGAGATAATCAGGAAAATATAAGCACACCTTTGTGGATAGGGACCTTGAATTAGAGTTATCCAACTGGCTTTACGATTGTTCGTGATATTGCTTAAGTGCCTGCTCGTACCTGACAAAATGCACCGAGTGTTTGCTTAACGGTAAGCTATCGTTGGCTATCCATAGTTACCGTATGTATACTTCAGTTAATGAATGATAACCAAGTTAACTAAAAAAAATGATCAGGATCAACAAGCTTAAATTTTGTCATTTTGCAAAAACTGTCAAAACTGTATTATTATTTATTTTCACATTTATTTTGTACATAATAATAATAATAATAATAATAATAATAATAATAATAACAATAATAATGATAATGATAACAATAATAAAAATGATGAAAAGATAATAATTATAAAAATGATAAGAATAAAAAATCCAACAACAAAAATTTAAAAAAAACCCACATCATATTAACAATATTGAATCTATCTTAGATTGTGTTCAATAATTCATGTTTGCACTGCTTTGATTCATTTTGGGCAAATCAAAACGTATTGAAAACATTCAAGTTTGACTTTCCTTAACCATAAAGGTCAATTTTTAAATTTTGCTTAAATTGCTGTGACTGTTATAATATACAACACTTATAAACATACTTACACGTGGAATAATTTATTGTTAAGTATAAAATTGACTTGTTAATGACCTTGACTTTGAAGGTCAAATTTGAAATTTTAATTTTATCTTGCAATAGAACATTGTGTTATACAGAGCCCATTTACTACAATTTTCTTCCTATGAGAAGACGTTAAGTGTGGCCCTTGATTTATACAATGATAAATTGACATGAATTTTGTCAAATGATTTCTTTCTATCTGCCAGCAAATGAATTTAGTTTCAATACAACTTGTGGCAAAATGTTTTGGGCATATGGCTTTATTTTTTATGTTTTAAGGTAATGGATGGGCAGCGTTACTTGTAGCAGGAAAAGATACGGAAGATGCAAAAAGGGTTGAAATATCAAAGGCTTTGACCAAAGATGTTAAGGAATTGGAGAAGCTGTTGACATCTCTTGCACCTCGAGTATTTGGGATAAGGTTTATAAATGATTTATGTATTGCTCATCAGAATAGAGATTGTCAATCTATTCCTTTGTCAATTAAATATTTTCAATATCATTTTTTTCCATAAAATTTAATAAATTAGCATTGTGCATTTTCAATGCTAAATATTAAAGGGGTTATGGTCCTGTGTCACAGATCAGAACTTGTCATAATTAAGGGGAGAAAATGCGCACCTCAACAGTCAGTTGAATGAGCAGAGCTGCGGATCAGTATTATGTGTCCAGGTCAGGCTGCACATTTATCCCACTCGACTTAATCCGGAAAAGAAAAAAAAGTGTTGTCTTAAACTCCAAAAGAAATTAACAAAAGTAAGTTGTACCATAAACCTCCTAAAAAATCCATGTGAGAAGAATGCCGGGTTGGATCTTTTTATATTCATAATGGAAATTGAAAACCCAAACTTACAAAACTGTCAGTTTAAGTAATACTTTTACTGGTGTGTATGAAAATAATCCCGCATTTAAATCAAAGAAAATCCAATAACTGAAAAGGCAATGGTATGGGTACCCATTGAACATACCAATGTCTTTTGTTTTTACCATATGTTATGTTGAACAATATACACTTAAGTCCCCTTGCAAAGATCTAACAGTCATGACGATCTGTTTTATCCGGGCTATCATTTTCCAGAATTTACCATGTGACACTCAAGGATAAATAATCTTTGAGGTTAAAGTTCAAGTGACCAAAACTATAAAATATAAGCCATGTATATGCCAATTACAAATGCAGAAGTTTTTCTCCTGTTTGAAGCAGTTCGATACTTTTTATAAATCTTGTAAAAGTCCTTAAGAATTCGAATCAAAATGGTATTTTGATAGAAAGAACACAGTCAATCAGTCATAATCCATAATTTACACGGGATGTTAAAATTACATAATATTGTTTTTAACATACATATTTATAAATATTACAATTTCCGCATAAACCAGAATCAATCGGTTTAAATTACTGACCCTTTTTGTCATTACAATAGATTTTACCAAGAATCGAGATGATTGTAAATTTCTTTTTGCTGCCATATCACAATCTCTCGATTACTTTTAAAACAATGGCATTGTTAGTCATATTAAAACAATATTTAATAGAAATGCTGCATCTTTCTTATTTGCCTAACCTTAATTTTTCTATTTACTTAGGATAAATTATACTGAAGTATCTAGAAGCCCGGAATCATGAATTTATAAACTAGCTTCTCATTCAGCGAGTACATGTCATTTGAGCAAACAGTACAATATTTTGTAACATGTTCATATTGCATGCATGTATGCTTACTCTGACTAATTCTAAAGTAAACATATTCATAAATAAGGATTTTATGACAAAATGTTATTGAATTTTCGAACAACAATCTTGCATTGAGTGAGAAGATTGCTGTTTGCATCGACCATAGCGCGTCAATGCTTTCTGATTGAGTTTATATATGTTCCTTTTTCTATTCACCATTCTCGATAATCTCCATGCTTTATTTGCTGCTGTATTTTAAAAAGCACCCATCAGTCCCTTAATAATCCTAACTATTCATGCATACATGTTCTTTTCAGTAACAACAACGTTCGAACAGTTGTACCCTCTGCTCCAGACAAAATAGATGATGGAGAAAAATTGTGGCCAAAGGTCAAAGAAAACATCACTTACTTTAGTGAGAAAACAGATATAAATACCATGCTTATATATATCTCCTGTCACGGATCTCCATCAAATCAGTCTGAAGATTCCAAGTTTCATCTTGGATCAAGTGAAGACAGTATCACTCTTAGTCAGTTTAAAGAAGAGCTAAAGCAATTGGAAAATATTGGTAAACTGATAATAGTGTTGGATCGATGCTACCCTCCAGTTCTAAACTTGGACACGATACACATTCAGATGAACTCTTGTTCGCCAGACCAGAAGGCGCAGATGGATAATAATGGGAGCCTCTTTACAAGATTTTTTATCAGAGGTTTAAAAGCGAGGTCAGAGGGGGAAATGTGTCCAGATAATTGTCAGCCTTGTAGTGACTACTGGAATAGAAGTAAAGATTTCATTACAGTTACCAATTTATATGACTACATCAAAGGTCATTTAACTGACCGAACTCCAGAATGTGTGACACATGTGTATGATCATAACATTGCATTCTATACAGGTGATAGAGTGAAAATAGAATTCAGTCATGAAGACTCCTCTAAAAACAGAGTGAAAATAGAATTCAGTCATGAAGACTCCTTACCGCTTGATCATCTTAAAGATATGGACGAATTGGAAAAGAAATTGAAAGAAGTGTTTGGTCGTAAGTTTTAATTTTTGTTAATTGCGTGTTATATTTCATTAAAAAAACTTTCACAGTAATAATAAGAAAAAAAACTTTTGTAACTTTGCACCTTTCAAATTTGTTTAAAAAATGCGTAATTTCTTTACAACAAAAAACAGATTTAAGCTACGTATAACAACACCATAAGGCATATAATTTTTTATCCATCAAGTTGTACTATATGCACAAAAGCGGTTATTAAATTAAACGAAAATCTATTTGTTGAACGGAAGAGTTTAGGTGTCTACTTATATTCATGGGATGGTAGTGTAGACAACAAAAAGAAATGTTGTACTTTTTTACCGGAGATACAATCATTTTAAGTATCACTTATGTTAGGTTTATTACACCTGAAATTGATCTAATGATACATTTGTTTAAGACCATATGTATAACTGTAAACTGTTTATATTTGAAGGTTATTTGTTCTGTTTAGTGTTTTGCTTCCATTTTTTTCAGAAGAAACTGATGAAGTCTGTATACGAAGAGACACATTAAGGAAGGATGACGAACTGCACAATTGTGACACCATAGACAAAGTTATGCTTGCTTGGGTTCAAAGACAACGACTATATGTTACTTTTAACGCTAAAAAATAATCAAGTGCACTTTTGACTTCTTAAAATCTCGTCTTGCTGTCATCAGAAACTGGAACAGGGTGTGTTTCTATGTCACCATAAATCAGTAAAAGTTTTCTCTGTTGACCTGGGAAAAGTTACCAAACCGTGAGTGGAATGGGAAATGCACTGGAATTATTAAGAAATTTTGGATAAAATTGTTGGCTTCAGATGAAAACAAATATATTAAGGTTTTTTTGATGTCGAAACAAGATATTATTGAAAATCAAAACAGGATGAATTGGTATTCATTATTGAAAGATTTATTATATACTCGTACTTTGGTTTTTATTAAGTAAGGTTATTTCAGACCGTTGGATACACTGAACTATTTTTATGCCCCCGCCATATAATGGATGGGGCATATAGTGTTATCCTGTTCGTCATTCCTTCATCATCAGTTTCCGTTCATTATCTTAGTAACGGTTGCAAACATTCAACTCAAATTTGGCAAATGCATATGTCATGAGAAATTACAGGTCATGTTTGAATTTGGTCATTGTTCAATGATTTTGGCAAAGTTATGCCCCTTTTACTATGAAAATAATATGAAATTTTCAGTTTCCGTTCATTATCTCCCCAACGTATTACAAATTCAACTCAAACTTGACATATGGATATGTCATGAAAATGTACAGGTCAAGTTTGAATTTGGTCATGGTTCTTGGCAAAGTTATGTCCCTTTTACTTTGAAAATAATATGAAGTTTTCAGTTTCTGTTCATTATCTCCTGTAGGGTATTACACATTCAACTCAAATTTTACATATGGTTACATCAAAGAAATACGTAGGTCAAGTTTAAATTTTGTCATGGTTCAATGATTTTTGGCAGAGTCATGTCCCTTTAACTTTAAAAAAAGGCAATTGTCAGTTCCCTTTCAATATCTCCCCAACAGTTGTACATTTTCAACTCAAATTAAAGATATGCTTTGGTAGTTTAGCGCGGAGGAAGGTAGTCTAGTACTGGTGTAACTCTCCAGGAACGATGGTTAGGAAACTACCCGCCTATATGACTGAAATACTGTTGAAAAAAGGCGTAAAATGAAACAAACAAACAAACAAAATATCATAAGAATGCATTGGTCAATTTCCAGTTTGGTCATGGTTTGATGATAACTGACAGAGTCATCCCTCTTAGGAATAAGCAGTTCAAGTTTGAATTTGGTCGTGGTTCAATGATTTTGGATAAAGTTATCTCCCTTGAATGTTGGAAAAATTTAGAGTTTTCAGTTTCAGCACTCATACTTTTGTGGAAATGTATGTAGCCATTAAGTTGGCTAGAAATATGCAATATACAATTTTCAAAAGGTTAACACTTAATAGTTTCAGTGTCTTGAACTGTTTAAAATGGTTTGTGTTAACATTGAATAGTTTTAAGGGCTTTGAACTTAAAATGAAAAAAATAATTTGTGCAAACAAATTAGGAACTAAATATTATAACATCTGAAATATTGGCTGCATGCGGGGGCATCCGTGGCGTGACAACACATTTCTAGTTGTATAATGTGAAACAAAGATTAAAGGATCAGTTGTACAAAACTGGTAGACTAAATAATTCAAGTAATGCTTTGTTTTATAAGAACATTTTATCACAGATATCAACCAAATCTTGATTTGGTAAGCGTTTAGAAGTTCCGTGTTTGTTTATCTCCATTACGCTGATCATTTTATTGAAAGTGGCCGATGGACTAGACCTGTTAGCCAATAAATGAACGGTAATGTACTTTTTGCGATAAATTGGAGAACAAATATCATTCTGTTTTAGAATCTGTTGTATATAACGATTTGAGAAAGCAGTTTGTACCAACTAATTATTACAGACGACAAATATGCATAAATTTGTTGATTTAATCACTACAGAATCTAAGCGTGTCATAAGAAATTTAAGTACATAATAAAATTATGTAGAAAAGCATTTACATTAAGAACAAAAAAA
>NW_026863729.1:112500-236308 GCF_026571515.1 Ruditapes philippinarum | reverse complement strand
GAAAATAAGAAAAAAACGCCGGAGTTAGAGTATCTAATTTATTTCAATAAAATAAAAAAATAAACCCTGCGTTAACCAAATTGTAACTTGTTTACATGACCTTTCGTACTGCGATGACTGCTTGAGAACAATTTCCCATTGACATTAGAGACGGAAAATATCTTTTTTAGAATACTGTTCCAAACTTGACATTTAATTAAATTCAAAAGATTATGTTCGGTTGATTATTTGTGTCAGAATGAGTACCGTAAAAGACCATGCTAGTTTAACCACTAAACAATGCAAACGTGAATTTATGTTGTCTAAATATATTCTAGACGCACGTGCACCTAGACTTTTTACATGCACACAATCATCGCTCAGCACCGCCATTACATAATTAAGCAAACGGAAATAAACTGCGATGTTAACATAATTAAACATAAAAGAATTCATAGGGCCACTATTGCAACGGCTCGGCAATGCTCACGCACTGACATACTCGCCATAGTTTACCCTTTTTCTATTGGAAAATATACCAATACAGATTGTATTTATGCTAACCTGCTCTCGGCTTCAATTTGTTTATTGAAACTTTGGATACGTATGGTTGATTCTGATTCATAGATTATTTGTTTGTGTATTGGTTAGATAAAGATTACTTTCAAATCAATGTTGGAAGATTTAGGTACATATATGTAATACTTTCGGAAACAGTGCATGTAAATAGCTGACCAAGTAGAAAATAAGTGAAGTGTATGGCTTGTCATTGCAAATAACACGCTTTCTTACTTGAATTGTCTTGCAGGCAGAACGAACTGACAATAACTGATCTTTTTCATTTTATATATTGCCGGCCAGTCATCATGTCATCATGATAGTTTACTTTTATTGAAATTTAACTTAATAAAAACTTTTGTTTAACGGAAAAGCAGGAAATTTTCCTGAAATGTATCGGAAAGAATGGCTTTCATTTCAAAACTGTATCAACAAATTATGAACAAAACAAAAACGTTAATAATCGACGCGTCGTATGTAAGCTCAAAATCTGTAGCTGCTAGGTTCTAACGCCGTCAGGAACAGGCATTTGTTTCCTAAAGAAACAAATACCCATTGCTCAGGAACAGGTTCGAGCTGATAGCTACATACATATTCGAACGTAAATATATTTTGTATTTACTAAATAATAGAATAAAAGCAATAACCCTTATGAATTTCTTTTATTATTTAAATGTGGGAAAGTTGATTCTTGGTGTTAAATTTAACAATTTGAGATATGGTCTATAAATTTAGATTTATTTCAACTTATTGCAAGATACCAAGGTGATACTATAAAAAAGTAGGAATGAGAATTTAAAGATGAGTATTACTTAGACTAAAAGAAATGCACCATTTAAAATGTGTTAAATGATTTACGAAATGCGGTTTATCGTATGGATAAATTGTAAAAATATATCGTAGTAGGGTTATTAACGACCTATCATGTAACATTCAAAGTTTTAAGTAAATACCTTATTTTAGAGATTTTGAAGATATGTATAATTTGTAGACATTTTTATGTTTTGATAAAGATTGTGGCATAACTAAATCAAATTTAGAGAAGGTTGTTAAGTTTGGCCTTCATATATGGTTTCATGTTAATACCTACTGGTTTAAATATGTTTTACATCCCACAAATCCTTTGATTTTATTCAGTAAATACATTTTATGTCTAAATAACATTTATTTATACAGAATTCAGACATAAAGATCAAGTTGACTTTTAAATATTTGAAATTATATGAAGATACGCATCGTCGGTTACATCTGACCTAGCTGAAAACGAATCTAAGTTTAGCTTTAACATACAGGAAGAAAACGGGTAAGTTTATATATTTATCACTTACTTATTGCATAAAAATATGCATTTAAAAGTCTTTATTAATATTTAATATATTATTGAAAACGATGGTTTATCATTTTTAAATAGTTACTAATAACAGCTTGATTAATGTTTTTCAAACTTAATCACCTGAAAACGAACTATTCATTATACAATTTTGCTCAGACCCATGCAAGGCTCGGAAAAGTCGGAATATTTCGACATATTTCGTGTTTCTAAAGGTCGTGTCAATCGACTACTTTCACAGTTATCTTAGATAAGCTTAATGTTAAATTGAAGAATGATTATCATTCCTATCTATTGATATATATTGAAAAGGAATATGTACATAATCTAGCTGTTATATATTGATTTTTTTCAAGTCTTTTCTCATCGGACTGATCATTCTCCAACAAAACAATTAAACATGAAAGCATAAACATGTTTAAAGGTAGGCCTGTAATTAAAGATCCTGTATGTTGTAATTGAGGTTGTATACCATATTAAATTGAAATTATGTATATGAAATAATTATGCTTATAAAACAATTTTCGAACATCGAAGAAAATGTAAAATATGAACTGCAAATATTTGTACATATTATATATAATCATTTAATTACATGCATTCATTTCTTATTGAAAAATTCGACTTAGAACTTACCTCCGTTTTATATACAGAAAATGTTTAATTTAGATATATCTTTATGAATAACGCTTTTTGGAACTTACAAAAATAAATCTTAATTTGAGCATCATATTTATGATATAAAATCATAAAAAATTGTGTCAAAAACAGTAGTACTCTTTGTGCATAACATTGGTTTAAATGTTACTGTCTTATAGTGTTTTGTAGGAAAACTTATGTAAACATTCTGTTTTGTTGTTCTCTTTTTTTTCTTCTTTTTTTTGAAAACCAAAAAGTGATACAAATGGAACTAAAAAATTAATGTATAATGTAGAAAATTCTTAATTCGAGATGTTTTTTTTAAGCAAAGTAAAGTTATTTATTAGACTTCATTGAACATTTAATGTAAATACCTCCGTTCAGAGGTTTGCAGGTATGTCATCGTATGTGTAATTAAAGGACATTTCAAAACAAATGGCACACTATATCTATGTAAAAAAGGGGTTGATTGACATAGTAAACCGGACATAAATGTACATTGGTAATTCCTCAACCACAAAACCTGTTAACATTTTCTTTTTCTTAAGAGTTCTTGTACTTCTCTGCCATGTTCTTTTATTTGTTTATATTTTATAGTATTTTTTTCTTCATATATCAATTACTTTAAAAGTTCATCGTCTAGTATTTAAATCTACAAACGTAAATTAATCAAAGCTTGTTTGGGTGTTTTTTTAAATATATATTTGAAAGAAAACGTCAATTTTTGTCTACAGAGATGAATATTAACGACGAATTTCACAAAGATGGCAAATTGGCAGATGCGACATTTGTTGTTGAAAATCATAAAATACTAGTATCTTAGGCAGTACTCAGTGTCGCTTCACCTGTGTGTTGTGCCATGTTTGAAGGTGACTTCAGGGAGAGAACAGAGTCGGAGATACTATTACCTAGAAAGAATTATGAAGATTTTGTCGAGTTCCTGAGATGTATTTATCCTGACAAGATGAAGGTGATAACCGGTATGGCATGATTTTAATTATAATGTTCATAGGTCAACACACCATCTAAACTTTTTTTCAGCAAATAATGTTGAAACATATAATAGATTCAGCATTTACTTAGAGCTACCAGTTGACAGACGTATAATACATATATGTTTTACTTCTCATCCACACTGTTTAAAAAAGTACTGCGAATATAATGACTTAAGGTATCACCCCACTACAAAACATTACCTCCTCTTTAAAGATATTCAAAAAGGCTAGAATAACTGTTAACTTCATTGAAACTTGAGATCAAACCCCACACGGGTCAACCTTTTCTTTATTATTTCTTTCGTTTAACTTTATTTATGTATCTCTCTCAGAAACACTCCAGGAATGATTTTTTTAATTTTAATAATCATGTAATTGTTATAGGTATTTATTGGATAATAAGTTCTAAATTTATTAACAAAAATGGTCCCTGATATTTTCAAAGTCTAATAAAATCAAAACTGGACAATAAAAGTATTTGATATTTGGCAAGAGCAAGCAATATTCTTATAAGATAAATTAGAATTTTGAGAACAGCGCCTTATTTCGATTAATATTATAGATATTTCTAATAAGGCTTACTAATTGGGTAATCAAAATAGACAGACAAGTGTTTATAATAGGTAGGATAAGGTTTTATTTATATATATTAAAACTTTTTGCGAAGAAACAATAATTTTACATGTGCGATTTGCTACCTGAATATCATTATTTTGGTTTTTAAACAATAATCAATAGGAAAACATTTATCATAATGATGTTATTGTAGATTATCTAGAGTTTCCTCATTTCTTAAAAAGAGCCCTTCTGATAGCCAAGCTTAAGTTCAAAAATATCCAAAACTCGTAAACCATACGGCAAATCATACAGGTGTTCTTTAAGGCACTTTACTTTCCTTTGTTGTCAGTTTTTTGTAGTGCCCATTCGGAGGATCATACCTTTAAATATCATGCCACTGTCTGTTTGTTGAACAACATCGTGTATCCCTTGAAACTTAACTAGTAAATTGATTTAACTTCAGCAAGGAACGTCTACATGATTCTCCCTTTGGCTCATGAATATAGTGTAGAGAGGATGATGAAACGTTGCCAAGACGTGCTCATGCGCACAGTTAGGAAAAATTACAAAGAGAATGTTGAAGAATTGTATCGGCATATCCACTTCTCTGAAATGTATAGCCTAGAAGAATTGAAGGAGAAGTGCATTTATCTAGCTTCAGAGCATACTCTTAAGCAATTTAAAACTGCAAAAGAAATGTACCAAATAACAGATGCCAGTCACGGTAAGATAATAGAGCTTGCCCCGAGAAGACATGAGCTGAATAAAGCTGACGAAAAGGTTTTTACAGCAAAGACAAAACTCCAATTTTATTCTGAGGAACCGGTGCAGTGTGACTTAAATGGGAAATTAATTACAAATGGAAGAAGGGCAAGCGACGTTTGCCAAGCATTGAGAATAATTGAAAGATTTAAATTTACTACAAATACCTCAAACAACATTGAGTCAAGCTTATTGGAAAAAGTTACAAATCCTTCTTGACAAGGAAGAAGATATGGAGAATTTTGATCTTCTCTCCCAGAAAGTGTAAAAGCTGCTTTACAAAACAGGAGTTAAGCATGTGTCGTGAAATATAGAACGAGTGAAAAACATTAAATTAATCTATAAGGAAACTTTGATTATCACTGTATTATGATACCCATAATCTATGAAATGATTTGCGTGTTTGTTGCTTGTTTCTTTTTTTACCATCATATTGCTATAAATAACAAAATAATTACAATTTAACCAAAGTTCATAAATTTGATATGGCCACTCAAATTCATTCAAAGCCCAAGATCAAGGGCAGTTCAACCTGTTAGAAGGTCTTGTCCATATTGTTATTTTTTTCAAAGTATGAAGATAATCCATTAAAATATTACCAAGTTAAAGTCAATATTACAAAAAAACAGTGAGAATTCAATAACTTAACCTCCAAGATCAAAGTCATAAAAGAATCAAGGTTAGTTTGAGTTTAATTTACAGGCTTGTCTTTTCCTAGAGAATATTGTGTTATAATATGAAGTCAATCCATTCTCAAAAACAAAGTAATAGACAGTTAAAGCAAACAATATAAATAAATAAATAAATACATACATAAAAATATAAAAATAAATAAGTAGATGAAAAACAAAATGAAATTTCATTTATCTAACCTTCAAGATCAAGGTCATTTATGAATGATGGTCAAAATATCTCTGATAACTTGAAAGTCTATCCTAAAAATACAGTATGTTCAAGTTTGAAGACAATCCATTCAAGAATAACAAATTAATAGCCACTAATAGATAACATAAACTGCTAAAACAAGCAAACTTTAGACATTTAACCTTGAAAGTCAAGGATAGCCGGTCTATTAAAAGATCTTGTCCAAAGGGTTGTTGTAGTCAAGTATGAAGACAATACATCAAGAATTTAAAAAGTTATAATCAAGGTTAAAGTTTGCGAACGGCCAG
The DNA here is from genome assembly GCF_026571515.1 of Ruditapes philippinarum. Lineage (NCBI taxonomy): Eukaryota > Metazoa > Mollusca > Bivalvia > Venerida > Veneridae > Ruditapes > Ruditapes philippinarum. The sequence goes on along the minus strand of NW_026863729.1, from coordinate 230,315 downwards.
CTAAAAAGACGATGGTATTCAAATATGTACGTCTTGGAACAAGGATAGTTCATATTAATAACAAAACAACCGAAAACGATATTATAGAATCAAGAAACGTGAAAACACTAAATAGGTCTTGGCCTTTTTATTGCTTTTACCAACACATCGGGTTTACAATGTAACTATCTTTAATGTGTCATGACAACATTCTGTTAGAAACGATGTAATGACTACATAATATATTTAGATATATTGTAGAGAATGTATGTGTACTGTATATATTTTAATACTAGCTTCATTTCTTTACTTTATAAAACATGTGAAAAGTGTATGTATATACGTACATAAAGTGTATTTTATAATAAAGTGTAACTGCTTGATATGTATTGTTACTTTTAAGTCCCAGCACATTTTACGTGTTTGCATTTAATATACGAAAAGAATAACTGACAGGTAGTTATATTTCTCATTTTTATACATTACCGACCGGTTTCTATGTCCTCAGATATTGACTATATGATGGTTTACGTTTTATTGAAATTGGACTTAATACGAAAATTCTGTTTAACGGAAAACAGAATTTTCCTGAACCGAACTGGAAAGGTTAGCTTTTAATTCAAAGCTGTATCAACAAATTATGAACACAAAAACGTAAATAATCAATGCGTCTAACGTAAGCTAAGAGTCTTTATCTGTGTGGGTTCAAACGCCGTCCGGGACATGCCATTCTTCTCTTGAGCAAGAAATACCCATTTCTCCTGAAAGGATTCGAGCTGATACATACCTACACATTCAAACTAAAATAAATTCCGTATTAACTAAATAGTTGAATAAAAGCAATAACCCTCATACATTTCTATTATTGTTTTATCTGTGGAAAAAATATCTTATTGGTGTTATATGAAACAATTCGAGACATTGTCTTTAAATTTATAAAGTGTGAAATATACTGTAGTTAGGTAATTTATGACCTATCATGTAACATTCAAAGTTTGCAGTAAATACCCTTTTTAGAAATTTTAGCAGGTATGTGATTATTGTGGACATACTTGTATTTGTATTTTGAAACAAGACGGCCAAGATGGCCCTAGATCGCTCACCTGACCCATCGAATTCATCAGAACAATTACCTAGACAAGCATTCTGACCACGTTTGATGACGGTGAGTAAAAAATGTGACCGCTAGAGTGTTAAGAAGGTTTCTTTCCTATTTAAGCGGTGTGGCCTAGTTTTTGAACCCAGATGAGTCATATCCGAACATGCCCTAGAAAACATCAAAATAAACTTTCAGACCAATTTCCAGAATATTTGGATAATTTAATCAAAACAGTAGCCACTAGAGTGTTCATAAGACTTCTATATTTAGCTCCTGTGACCTAGTTTTTCATCCGAGATAACCAATGTTCAAAACTTTCTGAGCAATTACTTAGACAAGCATCCTGACCAAGTTTGATGAGTCAAAAATGTGACTACTAGAGTGTTACCAAGGTTTTTCTTTTTTAAGCTCCTTTGACCTAGTTTTTCATCCGATATGACCCAGACAAGCATCTTGACCAAGTTTGATGATGATTAAGTCAAAAATGTGACCGCTAGAGTGTTAACAAGGTTTTTCTATTTTTAGCTCCTGTGACCTAGTTTTTCATCCGAGATGACCCATGACCAAAAATATGACCGCTAGAGTGTTAACAAACAAGTGTGTACGGACGACGGACCACAGAAGATGGACATTCAACCCCTGAGCTAACTCATGTGAGCTAAAAAAAACGTGGTTTATATATATATATATATTATATATATTATATATATATATATATATATATATATATATATATATATATATATATATATATATATATATATCAAAATTAGAAAAAAAAAATGTTGTTACATTTGGCCTACTGACACGTCATATATGGTTTAAATATGTTTATAATAAGATCTCACAAATTCTGTACTTTTATTCAGTAAATGCATATTTATTCATAGTAATATATATTGATACAGAATTCAGACATATAAAAAAATGACTTTATTATGTATGAAATTAAACAAAGAAACGCATCATATCTAAACTAGCTGAAAACGAAACTAGAATTTTCGGAAAATCCAAATTTAGCTTAAACATACAGGAAGAATACGGGTAAGTTTATATATCCGTTATTAACTTATGCCAGCATTTTGCTATCGCATGTTTTAAAAAGTAGGACATATTTTCATATCTAAAATATTATCTATACGTGCAAACAAAGCACAATATATATATCTTTCAGTAATCGTTACAAATAGAATGTCATCTGTCTTCATTTACTATAAATAAATTATCAAACGTCAAAAATTACCCAAAATGCTTTTACCCTTTTCAGATACAGCCGAACATTGTGATATCGTATTAGTTTCCAGAATGTCACCAAAAAGAAAAATCAGCTGCAGCAGTTCTGAAAAAGAAGAGTTACAGGATAAACAGATGTTGATCAACAATGAATTTTGTGAAGAAAATGGAATCGCAGACCTAACACTGATTGTAGAGAACCATAAAATACCTGTTTCTAAGACAGTTCTGTGCATAGCATCTCCCGTGTTTCGAACCATGTTAGAAGGTTACTTCCGGGAGAAAACGGGGACTGAAATTCCATTACCTGGCAAAAGTTATAAAGACATCGAAGAATTCCTGAGATGTATTTATCCTGACAAGATGCAGAAAGTGACAGGTATGACTGTCTTTTAGTCCGATAGTATCATGCTGTTCTGTTTATAAAATCACGACAAAAATCAAAATATTGATGATAAGCACAATCTGGAATTGTAAACTTTGCAACGTAGGTCATTTATATGCTTTGAGGTAACAACTGAAAGCAATATTTGAACAAAATGTACCATACGCTTTACGAGTTATGTCACCTTTTTTCTGAACTAAAGCTTGGCAGTTAGAGGACTTCTTTTTCAAAGATGAGGAAACTTAAATAATCTATTATTTTATCGCTGAGAAAATGTTTTGCTTCTGATCATTGTTCAGAAAAAAATAATAGCATTCAGCTAAAAAATCACACAATCAAACTTGACTGTTTCTACTCAAAGTGTTTAACCATTATAAACATTCCCCTACTTAGACAGCCTTATTCAAAATATTCCTAAAATGTAACAAAATTTGTTTTCAAAGTTTACCTTAATTATTATATTGGCTACTCTTGTTACATACAAATACTTTTTTCCGTTTATTAGACTATGAAAATATCAGGTACCATATTTGTTATGTTATTAACTTTGGCATTATTTACCCGATAACTACCTATAATAATCATATAATTAAAATAAAACCCATTTTTCTTTACAAGATGGATCTGAGAAAAACATGAATAATGTAAGTAAAAGAGTATAATAAGAAAATTTCCCTTTTAGGGTTTGAACCCATGGCCCACAGTTTCAATGCAGACGACAGTAATTCTAGCCTATTTGATCACCTTTCAAAGCAGAGGTTATGCATTAGGGAGGTGGTTTGGGGTCACACATTAAGAGGGTGAAATACATAGAATTAGAAAAAAATTATGTACAATTTGCTTCAGCTCATAACATTAAGATGCTTCATGCTTAATAAACTAAGCTCTAGCTCTTTTGTTTTTTAAGACGATTTTTAAGTTTTTACAATAGACATGTAAGGCAAATCAATAACCCCCTCGGGCGGGGCCAATTTTCATCCCAGGGCCTTTATTTGAACAAAACACTTACCAGAAGATGATTCATGCTAAATATCTAAACTCTAGCTCTTAGAAGATTCTTAAGTTTTTACTATAAACATATAAGGAAAATCAATGACTCCCCTGAGCGGGGCAAATTTTGACCCCAGCGCTTTTATTTGAATAAAAAAAAACTTCACTAATAGATATTTGATGCCAAATATTTTAGCTCTAGCTCTTTGGGGTTTTGTTTGATTTTTTTTCTGCAAGGAATTAAATTCTTTGAACATTTTTTTAAGACCGCCAAAGAAACATTCTTGCGAAGTTTATATGAAAATGGCTTAGCGGTTTATGAGGAGATGTCGTTTTTAAAGTAAAAGTTTACCGAAGGTAGACGGACGAAAAACGGTCACAAAATCTCACCATGTCACTTTTTTGCAGGTGAGCTAAATAATGCACTCTGTAAATCATTTCTCCCAATGTAGCCTTGTTGTACATCATAAATCTAATTAGAAATACCTACTTTTTACAGAACAAAACGTCTACATGCTTCTTCCTTTGGCCCATGAATATGACATTAGAAATGTCATGAAGTGTTGCCAAAATATACTTACGCAAACAGTAGAGAATATTCACACAAGGGATGTGGAGCAATTGTATCGGCATATTCAGTTGTCTGAAATGTATAACTTAGAATATCTGAAGGAAAGGTGCATTTATCTTGCTTCAGAGAATACTCTTAAGCAGTTCAAAGAAGCAAGAATCATACACCAAATATCAGATGGGAGTCATTACAAGATTATAGAGCTGGCTCTGAGAAGACATGAGCTGAATGAGGCTGATAAAAAGGACTTTAATGTCAAAACATTAAATAAAGGTATCTTTTGTGAAGAAGAAGTAATTTTTAATCTTGAGGGAAAATTGCACACGAGGGATTTTGAAAATGAAGCGAAATGTTTGAAATATTTAAGAATAGCTGAACGATTCGGACTTAAAATGAACAACACGAACATCAGCTCAATACTACGGGACAAATATGAACATTTAGACTGTGGAGAAGAATTTGACCTCCTCCCAGAAAAAATCAAATCTGCTTTACTAAATTAAATATATATGCTACATTAAGTCCAAAAATTGATAGCAAAATCTTTTGTTTGATATAAACTTATTTTATCTAATAATATTTGTAGAACATTTTATCTACACAGGACAAGAATCAATTTGAATATACGTTGTATTCAACATTTTGCAACGATTTAATTTCATTTAGCATGCACATTTTCATTTTACAATTGTACAGTCTTGAGCATATTCTTCAGTCTCATTTGATTGTGCTTTTACGTTTGTTATTACAGTTTGACGTCAACTTAAGAACTTTCTTCTTTTCAAATATTGTAATCATTATCATTATGTTCATCATCATCATCATCATCATTTCCTTTTTATTGTCGTCAATATTGCATTATATTCTTTGTAACAGTTCTCGTATAACATTACATGATATATCCTGATTATGATTTAAAGCAGTGATTTTGCAGTTATAAAGTGATTCATTGTTTAATTGATTACAAAACCAGATATGAGACCAACCCAAGTTTAAAGCCGACGTCCCACGTACAAAGATGTTTTACACCTTGCACGTAATGATTACATGTATGTGTTTACATTTGTACAATCATTTAATAAAACTGGTAGTTGAATAAAAAATATTCAGTGGTTTAAAGGTAATATATAAGATAAAAAAACTTAAACTGTGTTTAATATGAAATTCAATATCACAACTGTTACTGTAACTATGAAATAACAGTCAAAATATTTTTTAAAGGTTATTAAATCCAAACGTGCAAGGTATTGTTTTGCTTTGCGTCATCTGTATTATAGTAATTACCTTAGAAACAGTCTCCACCAAACATAAAACATTAGTCTGAAATCTAAACTCAAATATATCACAATTTGAATAGTGATCTATTAAGTTTGAAAATGAAATCAGCTGTCAATGGAATACGGTGCAATGAACGCCAATCATATGTCATATTTCCTAATATGATGTTATTTTGAATTACAAACACAGTTGAAAACGACAGCGCTGTATAATTGCAGTTGCTGAACAAGCGGGAGTTATAAACAAATTCTTCATTGTAACATTAAATACAAAGGTTATTTTTCTGATTTTATGCCGCTATCCGATATTTGCGTTTTCAGACATATAACCTACCTTTTCGAGAACTCTGAAACAATATTGAATATCATTTTAATATGAATGTTATGCTCACTTTATATGCCATAAGGAAACAACAAAAACCATTCAAAACGCGATGACGGAAAATCTGTTTTTAATATGGGGACATGCAAACAATTGCTAACCCCTTTTTCCTTTGAAAAACATTATGTATTTTGGAGTAAAATAATTATGCTGCTTTAAATGAACAAATTTTTAGAGCAAAATGTGTCAATTTTGTAACAAAATAATATTATATAGTCCAATATGTTATCAATTTATATTCTAAATAAAGATAATATTAAAAAAATGGAGATAAAGTTTTAATTCTTTGTGAATCTTGCTAATTATGCTCATTTTAATTAAAGTTGGTTTATTTAAATAGATTGACTATATTAAAACTGATCATACTTTTTTTATAGTGAGTTAAGTTTTGAACAAGTAATTAGTTACATTGGATACACAATGTAATTGAATCTTGCATGTGCAAATTCAGTGAGAATGTAAATATGTTTTGTAATCATCGATGTAATAAAAATATCTATTTTTTTTTGCAAATTGTTGTTTTCTCTAGATGAATTATTTATAAATATTCTACAGATCTAAGTGTTTATCAAATTGACAAGTGTATAAGATGACAGATATATTGAAGGCCCATTAACACACCGAAATGCTATTATTTCTATTTTTCAAAGCCTTTTCATATTTGAGATCTTATTACAATTTTCAAACAAGACAGTCTGAAAGACAGCTAAATTCACTTCCGCAACGGACATGAATGAGCAATTCTTGACTTTTAACCAATCATCACCTCAATATTATAAACACTAAGCCTCATGATAGTAAATATTTGTGCCAAATCATTTTAAATCTTCCACAAAGTCAAAAGGTTATGGAGAACATTTAACCTTGACCTTAGGGGAAGCAACCTGAATGTTGGGTTCTGCTTATCGTGTCATCATGATGATCATTTACTGTTAAGTTATCTTAAAAACATTTCTGAGGTTTAAATGTTATGGAGCGGACATAAAATGTAGACTTTTTAACTCCTGACCTTTATGTTTGATCTGAAAGTGTGACCTTGGGGTTAACAACCTAATTTTCGCGGTCTGCACTTCGTCTCATAATGGTGATCACTAATGTGCCAAGTAATTAAAAAAAATCAGCTGCATGAAACTTTGTTTACCATTAAGTGTGTCCATGACCTTGGGGTATCATCCCAATAATTGGGCTCTGCTCATCGTCTCATAATAATGATCCCTTGTGTCAAGCTATTTCAAAAACTTTTCAGCGGTTTGAAAATCATGGAGCGGACACGAAAGTGTTACTGACGGATAGACGGACAGACAGAAGAAAGATGGACGGACTGACAGACGAATGCAATTGCTATAATTCCCTCCCCGCTGTGCGGAGGGGGATTAAATTTTAAAAGTTTTGAAGTGTCAATTAGTTAAAGAGGGACATAAAAGTTTTAACATTGGACGTTTGAGTGTGTCCTTGACATTGAGGAACAGAACAGAACAGAAAGTTTATTTTGACGTAAACAAAGTACATAGTCAATTACATAATACATTCATTCATACATACATATATACAATCACAAAATCAATGGATAATCTGCAAATTTCTTGAAGGTGAACAGTTTAATGTATTTTGTTTCCTTCAGTATAGGATTTGACATAATCAGTTTAACATATATTACATATTCTAACACTCACGTGATTTTGCCACTATAGACAAAGAAGGAAAAAAACTGGTGTTAAACTGCCAATAAACACCGGTTAGGGACTACTTGTATATGCGCTGTTATGTTTTCACCCTCGATTGTATAGTTTACAAAGCATTTTAAAGCAACAATAAAAAGCATTTTTATTTATATTTTCAGTTCGTGTAATGTTTTCTTTTCATACAATACCGAAATAATATCACACATACACTAACGCCACATATTAGATTCATATCAGTTAATAAATATTTTGATAAAACGGCGCCAATCCGTAAGCAGCGTAATGACGTCATCCTAAGTAAGCAACTCATTCATAAACAAGCTGACGTTATTTCATACATACAAGAATGATAAATGGGGCACTGATGTAAACACAATACGACGTAAGTTTTTATTGTTGAAAACTTGATAAAATAACGTGTTTTTCTTATTATTTCTTTTGTTTGATTATTTCTATATCTTCGCAACAGTAGGGTGCGAAAATCGAACAGCGTTATATATACGAAAATCGGCACCGGAAGTTATTTCCGCTTGAAAAATAACATTTTGTGATTTTTATTATTTTATCGTGTTAGAATCGATATAACATCGGTCTGAGAGGTGTATATCGGCTATTTAACACCGGTTTTGTCGTTTTGATGCGACAAAATTAACCACTCAGGCCTACGGCCTTCGTGGTCAATTCCTACGCATCAAAACTCAAAACCGGTGTTAAATAGCCGATATACACCTCTCAGGCCGATGTTATTTCTTAAGTTTAATATTGAGTTACGAACATGTTGAATTTCACATACATTTTTGTGTCACGTGCAATAAAGTTATCTATACATACGTCATAAACACCGATATCTAACTATATATACTATATTAGATTTCGCAAGGGAGCTAATTAATGTAGTTTTGTCCATATTGTATATTACGAGTTATATAACGTATTACATCTATGATAAAGTTACACTTCTGTATCAGAGGTATAGCATTATATTTCGATTTAAAACATTTTTTATCCAGATACAAGTGAACAAGATATGTTTGTAAAACATGTATGCCCCCTATCAGCAGCCAATAAGTCATGTGATAAGGTTATTATGCATGACTTCTGACCAAGTGATCAAACAATTAATAAGGGTTATCAAGTATCTACTGGTCATGACCTTAACCTTTCACCCCTTGACCCAAAACTCAATAGGGGTCATCTGCTGGTCACGACCAATCATCATACAAAGTTTGAAGTTCCTAGGCCTAAGCGTTTTTAGTTAATTGATCGGAAACCGTTTTTACCTTCATGTTCAATGTGACCTTGACCTTTGAACCCTTGACCCCAAAATCAATAGGTCATCTGCTGGTCATGACCAATCACCATACCAAGTTTGAAGTTCCTAGGCCTAAGGGTTCTTTAGTTATTGATCGGAAACTGTTTTAACACACAAGGTCAATGTGAACTTGACCTTTGACCCCAAAATCAATAGGGGTCATCTGCTGATCATGACCAATCACCATGCCAAGTTTGAAGTTCCTAGGTCGAAGCGTTCTTTAGTTATTGATCAGAAACCGTTTTTACTTACAATGTCAAAGTGACCTTGACCTTTGACCCCTTAATCCCAAAATCAATAGGGATAATCTGCTGGTCATGACAAATCACCATACAAAGTTTAAAGTTCCTAGGCCTAAGCATTCTTAAGTTATTGATCAGAAACCGTTTTTACTTACAAGGTCAATGTGACGTTGACCTTTGACCCCTTGACCCAAAACTCAATAGGGGTCATCTGCTGGTCACGACTAATCATCATACAAAGTTTGAAGTTCCTAGGCCTAAGCGTTTTTAGTAAATTGATCGGAAACCGTTTTTACCTACAAGGTCAATGTGACCTTGACCTTTGACCCCTTGACCCCAAAATCAATAGGTCATATGCTGGTCATGACCAATCACCATACCAAATTTGAAGTTCCTAGGCCTAAGGGTTCTTAAGTTATTGATTTGAAAGCATTTTATCCTACAAGGTCAACGTGACCTTGGCCTTTGACCCCTAAACCCCAATATCAATAGGGGTCATCTGCTGGTCATGACCAATCACCATACCAAGTTTGAAGTTCCTATGCCTAAGGGTTCTTACGTTATTGATCGGAAACCGTTTTTACCTAAGAGGTCAATGTGACCTTGACCTTTGACCCCTTGACCCCAAAATCAATAGGGGTCATCTACTGATCATGACCAATCACCATACCAAGTTTGAAGTTCCTAGGCCTTAGGGTTCTTTTGTTATTGATCAGAAACCGTTTTTACCCAAGAGGTCAATGTGACCTTGACCTTTGACCCCTTGACCCCAAAATCATTTGGGGTCTTCTACTGGTCATGACAAATCACCAAACCAAGTTTGAAGTTCCTAGGCCTTAAAGTTCTTTAGTTATTGATCGGAAACCGTTTTTGCTTACAAGGTCAATGTGACCTTGACCTTTGACACCTTGATCCCAAAATCAATAGGGGTCATCTAATGATCATGACCAATCACCATACCAAGTTTGAAGTTCCTAGGCCTTAAAGTTCTTTAGTTATTGATCGGAAACCGTTTTTGCTTACAATGTCAATGTGACCTTGACCTTTGACCCCTTGACCCCAAAATCAATAGGGGTCATCTACTGGTCATGGCCAATCACCATACTAAGTTTGAAGTTCCTAGGCTTAAAGGTTCTTTAGTTATTGATCGGAAACTGTTTTTGCTTACAAGGTCAATGTGACCTTGACCTTTGACCCCTTGACCCCAAAATCAATAGGGGTCATCTACTGGTCATGACCAATGACCATACCAAGTTTGAAGTTCCTAGGCTTTAAGGTTCTTTAGTTATTGATCGGAAACTGTTTTTGCTTACAAGATCAATGTGACCTTGACCTTTGACCCCTTGACCCCAAAATCAATAGGGGTCATCTACTGGTCATGACCAATCACCATACCAAGTTTGAAGTTCCTAGGCCTAAGGGTTCTTTAGTTATCACTCGGAAACCATTTGGTCTAAGGACCGACGGACCGACGGACCGAAATGGGGGCATAATTACCAAATATAGTATCACACTATACTATATTGAAAGGGAATAGTACCCCAAAACAACAGTTAACCTTGAACGAAACGAAAGGGAAGGTTAACAATTGGATATTCCAAAAAATATTTCGATTGCAAAGTTGTAATTTAAGAAAAAGCCTTACGACTAACTTGGGTCATAAGACAAAATAATATACTTAATACAATTCTTAACTGTGCACAGGAGTAATATTTCCATTTTTTACAAACATATATAATAATTATAGTAGTATCGTACCGATTGTGTAACTAGCAATAAAGCTGTCTACACATACGTTAATAGACACCAATAGCTAACTTTATATAATACGTTAGATTTCGCACGGGAGTTAATTAATGTGGTCTTGTCCATATTGTATATTTCGAGTTATAAAACGCTCATTGCACTATATTCAACAATGTTGTGGCTAATTATAAGATATTTTCATAACTAAATATAACTCATAATCTATTTAATTAGAATTGTACGGTTGACCAGAAACATCCATATAAAGTTTGCTATCTTTTCAACAATGTTTGGCTTAATTATAATATATTTTCATAACTAAATATAACTAATCATCTATTAAATTAGAACTGTACGGTTGACCAGAAACATCTATATAAACACTATTAGGCTTATAATAAATAACATCTTATTTACAACATCAAACTATAAACATACATATATACAAACTTACACAGTCTGGTTGAAAAAAGCAACCATACAAACACTAACAGGCATATTATAAATAGCACGTTCAATATTTCAAGACTATTTTACATGGATTGTCCCAAACATTCTGTAAATCCGAAGTCTCATAATAGATATTTAACATTGGTCACCCAGTTTTTAAAACCTTTCTTACAATGTTCCAATGACATTACATAAACACGATTTAATACAATATTGTAACTATTTATTAATCTTAACCAATATTTTATCATGGCTACATAACGCTTAATATACAATGGGTATCTGCCTAATTCACCATACACACCAACAGAACAAGTACTATTTCTAACCTTTAATAAATGTTTGCAAAATTTCAGATGAATTCGTTCAATAACTTTTGACTTTGTATAACCCCAAAATTTCTGCTACTAGTTTAATATCGAACTAACAAATGCATCGAATAATTGACATAAAACTTTAGGCCTTAACTTAATCTTTTTACAATTAATCATTAATAAATTCAATGCCTTAAGAGCCTTTCCAGTGAGATATTCCTGATTTAGCGTAAACTTTCCAGTATAATGAAAAGCAGTTCCTAAATAGTTAAAATCGTTCACTACCTCTAGCTCTTTCCCATTATATGTCCAATGTTCATTGAACAATAATTCCCCTCTTTTAGTATTAACTTCTAATCCCCATTTACTACAATAATCATACAATAGGTTTAAATTTTTCTGCAATTCCTCCTTTGACTTTCCTAAAATTACCATATCGTCTGCAAATAATAACAAAATTAATACATCAATGACTAAACCTGAATCTACATCATCTTGCAAAAAAGCTCTAAATCTCTACGAAAAGTGAGAACAAAATCGGTGACATTATCTCCCATTGTTTCAATCCTACAGCATACTCAAAAATATTCCAAATAGTTATTACAATTTCTAACACATGACTTAACCTTTTGATACATGTCCCTCACTATTCATAACAATTGTCCATGAATTCCATTCTTATAGAGCTTTAACCATAGTGCACTTCTATATATAGTATCAAAACATTTTTTCATATCAACAAATACACAATATAATCTCTTATTTTCATTTAAATACTGTTGTACAGCCTTAAGTAATCAGTCGTAGATCGGCTTTTCCTAAAACCAAATTGTGCATCTGATATTATATTATTTTGTTCACAAAATGTTACAATTATTTTATTCAAAATAGTGGTGAATACTTTCGAAAAACAACTAACGAGCGTAATACCTCAGTAGTTATTCACGTCATTAATGTCGCCCTTTTTATGGGACGATATTATCATGTGAGGCCCGTAATAGGTACGTGTCGGGAACATAATCATTATCATCAATATTACTAATATAAGTATCACATGTTATAAAGTCATTTTTCTTACCCACTCTACTATTCTAATCACCTACTAAGCATAAATGTCCTAAATCTTCAAAATCGTGTATATCATTTTGTAAAATATCAAATAAATCAGCATTAGCAATATTATACATTGGCGAATTTTTACTACATATATAAACTCCACAAACTTATACATCTTTTTCAAAATGAAAATATCTATGATCTAGTTTTAACCAGACTAAAGTGTCAAAATGAGTCCTGACGATTTCGATTCCCGGTGCTAAATGATTCTTGTAATTCACTACGACGCCCCCGCTACACCGTCTTGCATTGCGATTTTGACATTTTCTTTAAAAGTTATGTGCAGTGTAGCCTGAAAGTTCCACATCGCTATCCTTGTTTGTCCACGACTCGTATAAAAATATAATGTCATTGCCTGAAACTAAATTAACAAAGTCTGGTGACTGCTTCTTTACACTCGTAAGCCCATTAATGTTCAAGGAAATGAGCTTTAGCTCACCTTCGTCGAATCCTTAGGAATCCGCATCTACCGCTACCCGCTTCCCGTCTACATATAGCGTGCGCTCTGCACAATATCTAATAATGGTGATCACTTGTGCCAAGTTATTTCCTTTTTATCAGCAGTTTCAAAGTTAAGGAGCGGACACAAAATGTACACTTTTAACACTTTACCTTAACGTGTGACCTTGATCTTGGGGTAGTAACCCAAGTATTGCCCTCTGCAAATCGTCTCATAATGGTGATCAATTGTGCCAAGTTATTTCAAAACGAATTCAGCGATCTTAAATAATGGAACGTACACGAAATGTAGACATTTAACACTTGATCTTTAAGTGTGACCTTGACCTTGGAGGTAGCAACCAAGTTTTATATCCAAGAGCTGAAAGACTGATTAACTTAAATAATTCTAAATGTAAATTTAAGAATAGTGAATGGCGTTCAGTGGTATTTTCTCATGCCGGCATTCAATTATTTGAACTGATAGCTAAAACAATAACATAGCTTTGTGCTAGAGTTGTGAATGTATTGGTCTAAATCTTGAGGTTACTTATTAGAATTTGCTTAATTTTCTGCACTATATTATTACTGTAGAAAAAAGTAAAATAAACCAAACAAATAAATAAACGAAACTACCATCAACACCAACAAACATCGGTATAAAACAAAAGGCAATAATATACTTAAGAAAAAACCATGTTAACAATAGGCAGTAATACATTTAAGATCAAACCATGTCTTAATTACAACGTACAATCAATCCTTACACTCTTATAGCCTATTTGTTTAAACAAAATTCAAATTGTCAATTCACGGTTCTCTAGTTCTATAAACACGCAATGATCTGGCAAGTGTAATTTCTATTGAAACTTTTTCCTTTTACATGTTTTATAGAGAATAAAGATATGGAAATACACATGTAAAATGGAAATATAAATAAACATGAAACAAGGAATGAATTCGTTATATGATAAATGTTTTTTTTAATTTAATTATTTGTTTTAATCTATTTCTTTAAGATTTTTTAACTTTCTTTTTAATACAATAATATTTGTTTTACTTTATTGAATTAATCGACCTCCTGTTAAGTGAAGTTAATCAACTTTAAGATGGAAAACAGCAAACTAAGTGGCACTGTCAATGATTCTGACAATAACATTGTTGATGGAATCCCAAAACAGAAACTGTCAAGACACATTGTTAAAGGGAAGAATTATGCATCTTACATTAACACAAAGGAACCGTTAAAGTTCAACTGTGCACCGTGCGGCGATGGCGGGAAACACATTGAAGCGCACGGGTTTTGTTCCGACTGTGAGAAATATTTATGCACCGCGTGTTTTACCGACCACTCTAAGGGAAGAGCTACTAGGCACCATACATTACTGGATAAAGAATATATAAGATGGATGACAGTTAAAACTTGTGATTCGTGTAAAACAACCGGTGCAGAAATAAGCGTGGAGGGATATTGCGCAGGATGTGATAAATACCTCTGTAGATATTGTTACAGAAGCCATATAAGCACGGATCATACTAACGATAACGTATCGATTGACGACGGTAGCGTAAAATTTGCTGAAAAGTATAATTACGTTAGAGACATCAATGCCAAGGTCGCATCAGATAAGAAGAATTGCTGTATTGTTGCCATGACTTCTTTAACTAATAATAAACTGGTACTTGCCGATCAAAATAACGTATCAGTGAAATGCATTGATTTAGATGAATCTGTTGTAAACTATGCTTTATGTTTGAAATCTAAACCATATGGAATAACTACAGTCTCAGAGAATCAAGTTGCAGTGGCGCTATCCGAAATACGTGTTATCCAGATATTGAATGTTGATGTTCAAATCTCTGTTCAAAGAAATATCAACGTTTCTGGTTCGTGTTTTGATGTTGATTGTTTGAACGGGAAACTGTTTGCATCGTTTATAGATCCGGTTAAATTCCAGATAATACAACTAAAAGGTGTGGTCAATACAACTATAAATGCTAATGCTGACGCCAAAGAAATATGCCTGTCGCCAAGGTACATTGCTGTTTGTGGAGACAAACGGTTAATTTATGTATCTGACAAGGAAACAAAACTTATTTTGTGCATAGACAGGAGTGGTAATTTGAAATATTTACAGCAAAGTGTGCAGTTGGATCCAAATGACGTCACTTTCTCTCCGTCTGGCGCAATATGTGTCTGCAGCAGACGAAATCATGCCGTGTATCAGATGACACCAGATTTGCGTTACGTCACGGTGATGCTTGGGGCGAAGAATGGTTTGATATATCCTCAAGCGATATGTTACAATGTAGAAAGGCAACAAACGTATATAAGCAGTGGGAGTGAAAATCCAGGGTTTTGTAATATTATAAAAGTGTTTAAATTTGAAAACAAATAAGTCAATACATCTTGTAGCAAACATGACATTAAATAATGACTACTTAATTAGTATTATTAAAATTTAAAAAGGTATCTAACTATAGTACCTGAAACTGCTATAATTATGTAAAAGACATAAGAATGAATTCAAAGCCTTCATTTTTTATATAATTTAATATCATACTTATAGACTATTCTTCTCCCAAAGGCGATTATATCTAACGTTTTGTACATCGTTTCACTACTAGTTATTTTCAAACATGAGTTATTTTCCCTTAGAATTAGAATAGAAACAAACGAAGTCGCTAGCAACGTGCGATTATGTGAGCAGTTAAAGGAAATCTAAAAAAGGGAGATTACTCGAGAACTTTGAAATCAAAGTTAATTCTAAAAAGGGAGATTAGTCGAGAATAATGAATCAAAACTGATTAAAAGGGTATACATGTAATAAAATCTATAAGGCAGCTTCAATTGTGTCATTATGTTTGATCGTCTGTTTCTGTGAGAAATAAAGAAGTGTGAAAATTCTTATAACCTTTGAAGGCACATAATTCCCCCGAAAGAAATTTAAGAAGTTCAATCATGGTTAAATTATCGTCAGGTAAAAACAATATACCCGGTAATAGCATAGGACAAAATGTGATATCATAGGGTACTTTCAAACCAATTTCTTAATTGAAAAGGTACGCAACGAGTCATTACGTCGTTAATTACAGGGTGGTAATATTGTGATCTAGGTTCATAGGTAGAGCTAACTTTAAAAAGGAGTTGGTCATGATGTGCCTGCTTTAGCTTACCAATCCAAACTTACTGTGACCACAAGGCAAGTAGAACACTTGCTCGTTGTATGTCTACATAAACTGGACCTTTCCAACAATTAAATCATAAGGACACTTTTAAAATTAGCTGTCGCTGTCAGCATAAATCATTGAAGTGTTTCCCTCATTATTTATATGAGTATGTATAATCTTCTGCTGTTTCCACCTTGGCTTCCAATCCGCGTGACCATCACGTGCCAAATTGAAGACAGGTGACAGTGGATAGTACGTTTATCATTAGATACTTCGCCGGAATCTTTGGAGGGAAGTTTAATATTTTATCTGTTGTCTCCTCTTCCTCATATAAACAGTATTGAGTTAGCTCCGACTTGCAGAAAATACAGTCTGGGGCATACACACACTTAATCAGTACTGTGTGGGACACTTATATCATTTTCGCAGTAAATACTGGCACTTTTATCGCTCGCATTCCCGATTTTCTCCCGATGTACATTCAGTAAGCTTCTGCTGCCTCTTGACTATTGTTATAGCCTATAACAACATGACGTATGTCTACATATCGATCTATATCTACTAACTTAGACAACTACATTACAATAAAATATCGTAGTAAAGAAAGAATCACTTAAGATTTCAAAAAATTGTTAGACTGTCAAAGTACCTTTCCACTCGCTCTTTACACAAAATGTAGAGAAGTTTTTGGCTTGCAGCCACGGCTGCAAGCCCATTTGTTTTGGAAAAGTTGTTCCGGTTAGGTGGTTTCCTGCTTACATTTATTAGTGCATGATTGAACGGGAAACCAGCTGCAATCGTGCCAATCGCAACTTTTCGGCCCTTTCCGTCACTCTTCGGATTAATTATAATAGCCGAGGTTGTTCCGATTGCAATCGTGACAATTCGGGCGATTCCGTCATACTGCGGAATCAGACGAAGTAATATTACGGAAATCTAAGCTATTTTAGTTACTTTGGTAATCCCAGTTTGTTTTTATAAATAGGATTTCTATTTTTACTTGATTCGTTTAAATTCTTTTTCAAGACGCAAAAGTTAGTTTCTTTTTTAATTGGTTTTTGTCTTTATTAGTGTTATACAATAGAGAGATCGAATGGTTACTGTAGTAGTATTCCGTCTCCAAAGGGCGGTCCTGCTTACCAAAAGATCGTGACCGAATCACGCAGAATATTAGTGCATGATCAAGTTATATTTAGATCTACTGACATAGTTTAAACGTCTTGGTGAGGTAATCTAAAAATAGCCCATGCATATCATTAACCTTACCACGTGCTGATCTCCTGTGTTTTCGATCATAGATATTTTAGGTGTTACATAGTTGATACATGCTTATTAATTGGTACCACGTAACGAAGTCTTTTAGTGCATTCACTTGTCTCTAAAGCTGCTATAGAAATGAAATTAGCAACTGCCAAAACGAATGACTCTCACTGCGAAAAAAGTGGAAATGAAATGTGCACACTTGTTTCCCTTCAGTACGATAGATTGATCTCCACGTGGGAGCCAATGTTAGTATTTTTACGATTGATTGTTTTCTTTATAAGTTTTATACAATAGAGAACAGATTTCGAATCGTTTTTGACAAAAAATATTCGTTTTTACAAAAAAAGTTGCTACTGTTATCGTCAGCATGTTCCCGTTCAGTTATAATCAGTGACTTTCTGGTCCCTATTTGGTCCAAATTCGCACGCATAACGCTGGTGCTCAAACAAATGGGCACAGGTGCTCGTCCAGTCTAGGGCTTACCCTACATATCCCTTTAAAAGTTAAACTTTTTTTCGAGAAAAAACTATATAAACCCTTTATGATATACAAATACCGTAATTCAAAAATAATTGTGTTAATAAAATGAAACAAAAAAAACCCCCACAATTTTAAAGGGAAGGGATGATGACACAACTGAGCAAGCCTTTCCTTTTAAAAGGAAACTTTATTTCTTTTGTCGGCGTTATGATGAAAATGGTGAGCCATTTAAAAGGGGAGGTAACTGCGTTTAGAAATTGGTACTTATCTGTCGCACAACAGTTTGTAACCATTACTTCCTGTTTTCCTTTGAAGAACTGCATAGAACTATCCCGCTGACTTAAATCCTTTCATGGTAATTTTAAGCAAAGAAAGATTTATTAAAGTACTGGTATGATCCTAAGTTTTTGTCGAGATATATAAAACGAAAATTAATAGACGGTACTCATTTAAGAACGAATAACTTTTCTGGAGCTCCACATAAGTAAAATAAAAACCTGAAAAATAAAATTCTAACGTTGATAATGTAAGGCACTAGAATTAAAAAAAATAGAAAGGATGATACTGAAAATTTTACAGATTTAATATTGAATATCGATTTTTTTTGTGCCATTCTCAACCCGATTTGAGCAAAAAGCGTTTCAATGCTTTTCAGTTTTGGGGGTCTTGTACACAATGAAAATAATTATTCTGGAAACAGTTTTATTGAATTAGTATTTTGTATAGAGATCAAACCGTGCCCATTTCTTTACACTTTGCTATCTTTGACACAAATTATTTCACATTCAGTACTATTTTCTTCAGTTGATAAACACTTTAATAATTAATTTATTTACGCTTTCTACAGATTTTTCATTCATCTCTTAGGCTTAAAGTGCCCTTAAAAAATTATAATAGCCTGCATTAGATAAATCTGATGTAGGTCTATTAATATTTATTCAAAAATATTAAATAATAGCAAAATTATTGATGAATTTATTAAACAATATCAATTTTAGATATTGTGTAAAAGTCAGTTTTAACTTTAATGAGAAGTGAAGCTTACAAATTTAGCAAGTACTTCCTCCTCTTCTAAATACATACAGCGTACTCAGCAATTAAGAGAGAACGTATAATATCGTATAAATAATTTTATTTCCTTCCTTATTTAACATCCTCAGTGATTAATATACGTCGTAAAGCCAAATTATCAAGTATGAGATCCAAGAAGGAGTAGTTGAAAACGTGCGCATGCGCATTTACATGCAAAATCACAGTCAATATGTCTCAAGCATGGTTCATGAATGATGTGACATATATTACTATCACACCTTTATAGAACAAAGACAGAAAGGGTACAGACACAAATTAAGACTTCAAATAAATAAACTAATTAGTAAATAATGATATAAAGAAAAGCTTAAAATTTTTTATGTATAAATACAGGCCCAGGTTATGTTCACAAATTTTGATAATATTTTGATCGAGTTTAATTGACTATAAGGAAACTCATTTGTCTCGTACGGGACCTTTTTTCATTTTTTTCTTTTTTTCTGTTCTTGTAAACAACTGTTGTCCGTTTTCCTTAATTTCATTATAAAAGGAAGATAAAGAAAGCAAATATTAAGTGCAATTATACATAAGCCACAATTAAAACATAACTTCAGTTAAGTGATATTTATTCATTGTCTTTAAAGTAAAGTTCTAGGCTGCATTTAAGGAAACAAATACAAATATTTTATGTATAGCAATGAGCGAAAAGTGTATGTAAGTCGTCATTTTAAGCAATTTACGGAAAATTTTGCGACAATTAATTTACAATTTGTATTGATCAACAGTCAAATTATTCCATTTCTGTCTGTAGAAAGGGAATCGTAGGAATATAATCCATTGATAAAACACGCGCGTGGTTCATCTCGCGCTGCTGCTGCGTGTGGAGTTCTATTTTTAGCACAGACACAGAGGATGCTAGTTTGGCTGTTTTCTACACAAGAGTGTGTAGTTTATTGATGGAACTAAAAAGATATGCCGGATAAATTAGAGGAAATTTTGGGAGATTCAGGAAAGTTACAGGGTAAGAAGATTTATATCAACTAGTTAATTTGTGGTTAAGACTTTAGCCTTTTTCAATTACAGATTACTTAAAAAGACTCAAATTCATTAGCTCTAGTGAGCGTTTTAAGATACTCCTGTTTGTAATCTTACAGTTCTTACATAAATTATGAATAACGCATGGTCATTAAAAAAAATAATGGGCAAACATGTATATATCGACTTTAAAGAATGTATGTTTTGTCCCTTTAAATGCACGATTGCGATCTAACATCATTATATATAACCTTTAAATGCGCATTTGTTGTTCACATAGACATCACAACTTAAACACAGATTGCTGTATTTTAATAGCCGCAAAAAATGCTTGAATGTCATGCCATATAAGTACACTAATTTACGTTAATTTGTGTCACAAAAACAGCTTAACTTGTGATAGCTTTTGTTTATATTTCATTTTCAAGTGCTTATTAAATTACAGACATCTGGCAAATTTTTGCGTTGAATTAAATGTGCTGATGCATCTTTAAACAGCACACCTTCAGGTCAGGAAACTAATTAATAATTATAATAATGATGATGATAATAATAATAATAATAATAATAATAATAATAATAATAAAATAATAATGATAAAAAATAATAATAATGATGATAATGATATGATGATGATGGTATTGGTGGTAATAATAATAATAATAATAATAATAATAATAATAATAATAGTAGTAATAGTAATAATAATAATAATAAAAGTTATAAAAATAATAATAATAATGATGATGATGATGATGATAATAATGACAATAAAGTATGTGAAGTGTTAAGAAATGTATGAAACCTACTCATTCATGTAACGTTTTAACCAGTGAAGTAGATATGTTTTCTATGTCTCTGTTTTAAGTACTGTAATGTTTTATCATATTATTTTGCTATTTTGCAGAGATGTACACTAAACGTGAACGTTTTTTTTTCTAGTTTTCTAATATATAGAATTTCTTCAAAGTCTTTACCTTCACGAAAGTTTTAGACCCTTTTTCTCTCTGTTTTAAAACCATTTTGTTTTTGCTCCTATACAAAATCCTTCATAAATATTCAAACATGTTCACCACTTTCTTATATACGAATACAATGATGTTATATATAAACACATGTAATGATTGAACCCCTTGCTTGGTGATAATTTTGTCTAAGTAAAATGTGGGTGCTAAGTGTACTAGCAAAATGAGATACAGAGCTATTTTATGTGCCGGGCAAAATAATCCGATTCAAAAACGAGATTCTGATCCTGGATCTAAATTTTAATATCAAAATATAGATATAAAACCAAAGGTTTCTCGGCGCTTTGATTGGTATTTCGCAAAAAAAATAAAACAAAAAAACAAAGATACATAAAATAATGCATAGGCAGAAAGTGACGAACGCCTGTGTATAATAGAAATGAAAAAGATAAAGATAAAAATAATTTAAATCATTTGAAGTTTAAGTTTAAAATAGGGAAAAAATGCAAGTAAATAGATAGATAGATAGATAGATAAATAAATAAATAAATAAATAAACAAGAATAAATAAATAAGCAAGAATAAATAAATAAATAAAATAAAAATGATGTTCAAACTTCACTGACGTTTCAAATAAAGTAATATTGGCAATTTTCTTTAAGTTAACTTAGTTTTTTATGAACAAAAAAAGGGCCGTGTCTGGGCTATTCGGCCATTTCAATATTTCTTCCCTTATGAATGATCATCTTTATATGGTGCCAATTACTGTTGTGTGCCAGTTAGTAAATTACATAATAATTACCCATTTGCTGCAGGAATATTTATCTGGCATTGACCGTTTTGTTATTGGAAGTTATCATATTCACACATATGTCAATAGTAACGTGGCCCACCCACAGACATTGTAATGTTTCCAAGACGAACACAAGACGAGTTCTGTGTAATAGACAATGCTAATAAAGGATAATTTGAAACGCCGGCCATTTTTGTTATCAACGTACTGTCCGCCATTACGGGAGTGAAAAAATTCCTGATAGTCTGAGAGTAATAGAAAAATCTACCATTATTAACTTAAAAAATATCCGACACACATGGCTACAATGACACAGCAGGTACTTTAGAAATTACAGGAGCGCGGATGTGGTAACATTGGCTAAATACAAGTCAAATTTCAAGGGCTACCCCCAGCTCTCATATCAAACAGTAATAAATAATAACATTAGTTAAAAGAAATAGGCCCGAAAATTAAAACTATTAATGGTTTATATTTTCGAACACATATAACCGGAAGTTAAGTAGACGAAACTAAGAAGCTATGTATCTGCACTATAAAATGATATTTTTTTTCTACAGGAAAGATGACGCGAGTGATTTAAGTTCAAAATACGGGAAAGTCACACGATGAAGTTGTTTAATGTAATAGATAAAATTATTAGTCTACTATAGTCAGCCAATATAAAGCAAAGTGTACAAAAAGTTTTCACTTTGTTATTCTATAACTTATTAACACATTTCCTTTTTGTAATATCGAGAATTTTATTAAAAAAAAATGCTGTGCTTTAACTGGTAAATTTCCAAGATACCGTTACTTTCAAATAACCATAATCATCCAACATTCACATTCTCTGCTATTGAAAACTATATTTAAGTTTATTAAATCAAAGTGCTGAAAGCACCGAATTAGAATTGAATACTAACATGTACTAAGCATAGTAAGGTACTATATTATAGCGTGTATCTAATGGAAAATGTATGCTTTATATCATGGTAAGAAATTGGTATTTTGTGCATGTCTAAAGTAATAAATTATCAAAATGCCGTGAGAAAGATTCGACATTTTATGCCAGTAGAAATTCTATAATTTCGTTTATAATATTATTACAGACATTTCATTTTATACCAACCTTTTTTGTTAAGCATGAATAATTCACACAAGGCACTGTATAACGTTTTGATAATTTTCATGTACTCATACTTTTTTATTAACGCATGCATTTAGTAATTCAGTGATTACATTTCACAAAGTTCTAAACTTACTAAATTCAATGCTAGCAGGCACTATATAGCCTCCAGGATAATAAGTGTGTAAGCTGATATTATGCGCTGGCTGGTGTAAAGTTCTTCTGTAATGATTCATCAAATTTTTCATTTATTTTAACGCTAGTTTAAAATGAAGTTGTGGATTGAGTAATTTAACAGAACATATCAACGTTTCCTATTGCAGATGTATTTTACTGGTTGCTATGGTGATTTGTGTGATTGCAATACTTGGGCCGACGGAAACAGAATATGCCACGCTTGTACATTTAAATAAAGGGCCATTTCAGAAGCATCCAAAACAGAGCTTTACAGAAAGATCATTCAAAACTGAAGATAAAATACAAGTTACTGATAATATGAAAATTGAAATTACTCATCGTAACTTAGAGTTTTCACAGTTTAAAGAAAATCAGACTTTTTATAAATCAAGTTTAGAACAGCAGCAGCAACTGCAGCAACAACATCAACAACAACAACAACAACAACAACAACAACAACAAGAAAAACAACAACAAGAACAACAACAATTGGAAGTGCGTCATATCGGGTTCCTAAAGGTTCACAAGGCAGCGAGTTCAACCATGCAAAACATTTTCTTCCGATTTGGACTGAAGCGGAATTTGACGTTTGTTTTTACTTCACATCCTAATTACTTTTCCAGAATACCTGAGCGACATTTACCGCTTGTGAAACCAAGACATAGGAAAAGTTATGATATTATAATGTACTCATGGTGTTTTTAAACTATAATGTTTACTCATCCTCCTACCTACTGATACTGTATATATAGCTACTGTTTCGGGACCCTTAGCAAGTGTTTATTTCCGCTGTAAATTACTATACACAGCCTACTCAGCAAATCCAGTACATATCGAAAATCCGCGGGAATAGGTTACAGAAACTTATTCAAAATCCCGAACTATATGATAGGCAATTCTTTTCGTACACGAAAAACGTAATGGCGCGAGATTTTGGATTTCCAAAAACAAACGACGAGGAACGAGTAAACGCGAAGTTAAAAGAATTAGGACAAATTTTCAAACTTGTATTGCTTGTGGAATACATTGAGGAGTCACTTATACTTATGAAGCGGTATTTGAAATGGAACATAAAGGATATTTTATTTGTATCTAATAACGTGTATGGCAAAGGGCAAACAATTGAAGACCTTACAACAAACGACGTTGCAAAATTCAAATCACGAAATAAGCTTGATTACAAAGTATATGATTATTTTTACCAAAAATTCTGGGATCAGTTTAACAAAGAAAGTGATGAAATAAAGTTCGAAGTTTCTCATTTTAAAAATGTTTTGACTGATTTGAATAAATATTGCAATGATCCAACACAGAAAGGCAGGAACGATAATTTATTGCGAGTTGAACAATCGAAATGGAACGAACAGTTCAGTATAAGCTTTGAAGATTGTGAGTATATGAAAAAAGATGAATTAGAATTTATTAATCAGTTAAGGCAAACGCAAGGGAGTGAACTCCGTGGTTAATTTATTGTGTTGGAGATAATCAAGGGTTGTAGGTTTATGTAAAAGAGATAAACAAAAATCTCTCAAAGAAAAGAGTTCTCATTTACTTAAATAATTATCTTTGTAGGAAAAGGAGTAAACTATGATGTTAATGATTATTTAATAGGTAAGGGAGAGAACTATGAAAAATAAATTATTTACTGTGCAAGAGGGAATACTCTAAAATAATGACCTATAAGGCAAGAAAGAGAACTCGCAAAAAATATGTATTAAATTATTTGTTATGCAAGGCAGTAAACTATGAAAGAATTACTTGTCAAGAGAGAGAACTCTGACAGAAAGACTTATTTATTTCTTGTACTATTTCTTATACAAGTACACAACGATATCTTGAACTACTCATTTGCATGGCTTTGTCAATCATATTGAAATGCAAAGCTTGTATCATTCCCTCTCCACTTTGTGCTGGTTTTATAATGGTTTCATAAGATTTATAGAATGCAGATGAAAAGTCAAATCAATTAGTACAGCAACAATCCAACAATTAGCTTATTTCGAATCTATATTTCATCCCGGCAGGTCCGGCAAACTTAAATTCTTAAATTTCCGTAAAATATCTTCATGTAACATTGATATTTTTGTTAATCCGTATGTCATCGCTTGAACAAAGGACGGAAAGTCCCGGGATATGCCGAAGAAACTCGGCATGTTCCAAATAAAGGTTAGCGGTTCTTTTCAATTTGAATCTGTCTAGCGCAGCGCAGAATTTCGTCAAATTTAATGGAGTAATAGACGTGAGTGTATGATATTCTGATATATTCATTGACAGGTTTGTGTCACTTTAAATGTGCCAAGTTTTGTTTTTAGATCATCTCTTTTATATGTAGTCTTTCGGGATTAATGGTTTACAAGGTGATTTGTTTTTGTAGGAATACATGTATTATTATTAAGTTATGTGAATGTTAGTCTAGCGTAGAAATTATATTAAAATATGTGCCAAAATGATATTTTTAGCAACGAATATATTCTTCCTGATTCAGGAACAATTATAAAATATTTATGTAAAATGGTAAGCACTATATTGCAGTTTTTTAAAGTTTACAATGACATTGTTTATCACCAATTATTATTATTATTAACTGTGTTGTCGTGTTAAGCAAGTTTTGTCCTAGTTGAGTTAGACATGATGTTATTTGTAGTTGTCTAAATTTACTTGTTACGATGCTAACACTCTAGACATGTTCTCGTATAGTTGCACACGTTTTAGATCTGAATTTCTAATTTATATAAACACGTTGTTGAATTTTATTTACATAATGAATATTAAAGATTTCTTTTGTGATAAACATTTAATGCTAACTTTAATGTTTATGTGAAATTCATAATGACCATTTTTGCGACCTACAAATATTGAATGCTCGCATTATTTTTTCAGATTTTAACACATATTTACCTAGGATATTTTCGTTAAGATATTTAATAGATTACAATGACCGGAAACAAATGCTTCCTTTGTGAATTAAGTCAAACCAATCTTTATAGTTAAGTATAGTTAAGTTTTGTGATCGTCATGTTGTATTGTAACATTTTTATGTACACTGCTGCTATAGCATAAATATGCTTTTAAAAGTGTGCAATAAGTAGTTAATATATGTGTTGTATTGTTCAAACTATTTTACATGCATTAAATTAAAGCCAGTATTATATTTAACCATATGTATTATATCATTTAACAATGTTTATGTTAAAATATATTTTAAAATTTTGTTTCAGAATTATACAACACATTTATAAAACAGTATTCACTCTACCATGTTCTCTATGGGATTCTATGATGTGTTTTTCTTTAATAAAGTATTCATTTATCTGTATGCAATTTTTCTGTTTTTACCCATCATTGAGATTTGCTGATTAAGCTATAATAAGCGAGGTACTTCCGTGCAGTTTTAGATCACGGAAATCGTCGATGTTAAACGGAATAATACTAAGTGTAATTGTACGTGTAATAAATTGAAAATCAAATGTATTTCTAAAGACACTTGACTTAAATTGACTGATGGTTTACATCACATTACTTGATCCTATGAATTATTGTTGCACTTGTTTTTTTTTGACATTTACATGACATTTGATAGAGCTGTGAAAATTTCTCTAAACATTTTGTGACATTACCACGAAAAAAGCTGCTTGCTTATACTTTACAAAATTCATTTGAAACGGTTTTTTTTCATATAAAACAACGGAGTTTTTTCATGTCCTTAACATATTCTCTTAACGTAGATTCAAACAATTTGAAGTTTTCATTATTTATGTTTCAAAGTCTTCAAAAACCAAACACACTTTTTGACATTGATAGACTGTTGGTTTTGTGTCGTTCTATCAATAATATACTGTTAAATTTACTTCAACCCACGGACTTCCGGCGAGTGAAAAAAGATTGTAATGGTACCCCCCCCCCCTTCGCACTAAACATCTCACATGATACAACCTTTAAAAACATATAATGACTTAATTAATGTTTACCTTCTAAAATAACTTAATAAGATATGTACATTTAATTAGTAACACGTGTATTAGTAAACATGTTTATTATTAATTTCAAACCGTTTGTTGCGCATGTACATTGAGTAAGTACAGTCTACCCTGAATAAAGTAAATTATAGTACATTTGTAACTATATGAATGATTGCAATACGACGAACTGTCATCCAGTTAAAAGACATCAAAAATAAGCTTCTTATAGGATAGAATCAAACCGAACGTTTGATATAAACGTCCGATGTTATTACAGACCAAATTGTTTGGATAGTGAAATAAAAAAGCCGATTTAAGGGGGTTGTTTTTATTCCTCTGCAGAATACTTGACAGAGTGTAATTGATTTTGTATTAGGAGCGGAATTGTCTGCTTCAATATTACAAGACAGAATGCTGCTGTGTTTATAGCCGGCAAATAAATTGTTTTGTGCTGTTTTGTTGTAATAGGAACGTGTAATTAGGAGAGACAAAATATTATATACTTTATTCTCAATGCGTGGTCAATGAGAGGCCGTTCTTTAAGTAAATACAAGTCGAAAAGCATGAAAAATGTTGAAGAAAGTGTTTGTATTTTCTATTTTAACCTAGCTGCTGAAAATAACGATATTTTTTTTTTCAAAACTGTTTGAACGCATCCAAATACACTACAAATTGTATGTGGTAGATATAGGATATAAATTTTTGAGCCACGCACAAGCTGATATCTAGAAGCACAGGATAAAATTCAGTTGTCTTCTAATGTGATAAAGTGTACAAACTAAAATGAAATTCTCCATTACCATCAAAATACATAGATCTTTAAATCTAAGCTGTATTGGGACTTACTATACATTTTCTTTTAAAATTTGATGAACATATTTTTTGTTTAGTTTTTGTTCTGTTTCTATTTTGTCAATATATCAGAATACCTAGGCCATACAAGCTAGAAAAATACATTAGATATACTTAGAAAGAATAAAGTTCAATAATATTGATTTATTTGGATATTCAAAGTATATGAAAAGAAAAGGCGGTTACAAAAACGTGCAATCATAACAAATATGTGCAATACAAGCAACAGTTTTATAGTTATCAAAACAAACTAGAACAAAGAGCAACATGTGTGAAGCCCATTCTTACTTTCATAATCTGTAAAATAGGGGGTTTGAAATTGAAATGTTAGTCTTCATGGGTTTGAAATTGAAATGTTAGTCTACATTCCATCTCTTTAGACAGTCTGTAAGAGGTTCTCCTATTAACCAGAGCAGAAGTGACGCATACTCCCACATCTATAATCTCAATGACACAGGGTATGAAAGTGCAATTTATCATTACATGTAATTAAAAAAAAGTAAAAAAGAAAAATACTGTTTTAAATTTTTTGAAGCGAAACCAATTGTCTGGCATTTGATCATCACGGTGACCTTGACCTTGCGCAGACGCGACAAGGTTTCTTTTTACCGCCTTGTTGAATTGAACATTAGTGCGAAGATTGAAGAAAACCATTCGAGGGCTTTCTGAATTTTTTGTTGTCGTTGGTTTGTGTTAAATGTACAAGTTGAAATGAAATTCTCCATTACCATCAAAATACATAGATCTATAAATCTAAGCTTTATTGGGGCTTACCATACATTTTCTTTTAAAATTTGATAAAGAGTGTTGTTTTCCTTTTTGGCACTGTTGTTGTTGTTTTGCCAATATATCAGAAAATCTAGGTTATAAAAAGCTAGAAAAAAGTACATTAGATGAAGTATGAGAAAATAATGTTTTATTATTTTGATTTATTTGGATTTTCAAAATATATGAAAAGCAAGGCGATTTCAAAAAAGTGCAATAACAATAAATAAATAAATACAATTCAAGCTACATTTTTAAAACAAAACAACTAGAACAAAGAGCAACATGTGTGAAGCCATTTTTACTTTCATAATCTGTAAAAGAGGAGTCTAAAATTGAAGGTTACACATTGACTGTTTAGTTTACATTACATCTTTTTAGACAGTCTGACTGAGGTTCTCTCATTAACTAGAGCAGTCCATGGAGTGACATATACTCCCATCTCTATGATCTATATGACACAGTGTATGGAGAAGTGCAATTTATCATTACATGTATTCTTTAAAAAAAACTGTTTTAAGATTTTTAAAGCGACACCAATTGTCTGACATTTAATTTTCAAGGGTGACATTGACCTTGCGCAGAGGTGGCACTGGTTCAGTTTACCGCATTGTTGAGGTGAATGTTTGAAAGGTTGAACAAAACCCTTCGAGAGGTATATGGAATTCTTGTTGTCGTTGTTTTAGGTCTGTGAAAACGCGAACATAAAATTGAGGAATATGTTCTTAACTAAACAATATTTTTCGTATATATCGTACGTACAACAAGAAACTATGGTGATAATATACTTGCTGACTATATAAATGAAGCATTAGTTTTACATATACACATATGTTTACACAGAACAAAGCGATTTAAATTGTAATAGAAAAGTAATTAGCTAGAAAAATATGAAAGAGATTAACATGCAAAATATCTTCTTAAAAGTATATATTAATAAACTTGTTCCATTATCACCATAGTACTATAGTGACCATTTTCTGTTACAGTTGTTTTTCCTTCTTTCACTTACTTCTTACCTTCTATTACCAAACCCTTTCAACAACTTTTAACTTTCATTTCCATATCTTTTCTTTATTTTTTTTCAAACATGTTTAAAATTTCTATTATTATTTTTGATTAGTTTAAACGTGCTAATTTGTGCATTTATCACTTACGTGTATTTTTGCAACAGAGCTAAAGGGTTTTCCTTTACTTTTTTATGTCTATACACATGTACATTATTATTAAAGATCCTGTATGTTTTTTGACTGATATTGTTACTGTGTGAATACCACACTTGCAAAATATTATATAGTATATAATTATGCAAATTAAACAATTTTCGAACATCGAAGAATATGTCAAATGTGTACTGCAAATATTTGTGCACATTATATTGAATCAATTAATTACATGCATTATTTTCTTATTGGAAAATTTGACCTAGAATTTATAGAAAATAAATTTCTAATTACCTCCCTTTATTTACATGAAATGTTAAATTGGGTAATATCTTTATAAATAATGCTTATTGGAACTTACAATATTGACAAATCTTAATTTGAGCATCATATTTATGAAATTAAACCATGAAAAAATTGTGTTACAGGATCTTTAAGATCGGTTCGATAAGGACAAAACGATTGCAAATTGCTAATTTCCATGACATGTAAAGAAGCAAGTTGATAGTGAAACTGTTAAGTATATTTACAAAAAATACGAATACAATTGTTACCAGTTTATACATATTCTTTGAGATAGTGTTTACGGAAAGAGTTTCTTAAGAAGCTTTTCAAATTTCCTTCTCAATCCGTGTCAATATCATGTAAATGAATTCTTTATGAATAAAATATTGTTTAAACTAACTGGGCACCAACATATATATGCATCTTTTTAATTAACAGATTGGGCATATTTCGGTAAACATTAAAGGTTCGTCATACATTTATAGTTCCATATAATAGCATGCATTTCAGGAAGACGGTTAAAATATTTGATTAAATGTGTTGTCTAATCGTTCTACTCCATTTTTAACCTCATGGTATTCTGATAAAACGGTTTGATCTCTTCGTTTCAATAACCGTTTGATTACTCAAATGCATAGAGTCGCGTCCCTTCTATAGTTTTAAGTAGGAAAAATGCGAGTTAAGGTGACAACGGAGTCAATTATCACTGAAAAAACCTAAAATTTAAAATTTTTTTCCCAAGTAAAATTTTTTCAATCTTTTCTGAAAAACATTCGGATTTAAATTTTTTGGAAAACAGTTAGTCCAAAAAAAAGTGTTTTTTTAAAAGTTTTAAAAAGGTACCTATACTATTTGTAATCTGCTATTCGCGGTTTAACCTGTCGATTATCGATAACGCTCCGCCCCTGTTGAGGCCATCAAAATGAGGGAAATCGGTAGTTCCATATTATCCGTGAATTACAGGTCCATACTGGTCCTTACTTACTCGTAATTACATGTATCGTACAACTAAACCGTACATCTCTTATGAATAATCTCAACATTTAGCCTTTTTTATAAATTAAGAAATTGGTCGGAATGTTACGTAAACATAATGTATGAAACATAAATAATTATGCATAGCGGCAAATTCCCACCGACCGCACGGGGTTGATTAAAAATGTCTAGTTGCTAAAATATCCATAATGTGTTGAGAAATAATTTTGTCTGTCCCGTTAATCTGATAGATATTACATTGAGTTGATAGACTTTTGTACAAGATTCAAGGGCTTACTTAACATTCAACCTCGTTTTTCTAACAATTGCTCAAGTAAAACAACAACAAAAACAGAAACATTTTTTATGTGAAGCGCCTATATGGACTTGTGGTTTAAAGGTGTCCCTACCCAAATTACTAAACCATTTTAGATTGTCTAAGGATGAAATGTTTTCTCTATGAATTAAAAAAAGATATTTAAAATATATTCCTCATGAAAATAAATTGTTTTCGCCAGTTTAAATCGGACACAGTCTAATAAATCTGGTTTTGACAAAGTATGAAAAATTTATTGTCTATCCCGGTAGAAACTGGATTCCTCTATGCCGGCATAGATGATATTCATTTTAATAAATAGAAGTCAAGAAGGCCAATCATAATGATCGATAATACCTTTTATTTCTATTAAAATATTGTGAAAGCAAATTATTCAAATTTGTTGGAAAATATATAATATCCCCGTTTCTTTATTTTGTACATTTATTACCATGGACTTTAAAAGGACTGTCAGAAGCTCAGTGTTTTGTTATTTTAAATTTTATATTTTTAACGGGTAAGAATTTCAACTACACGGAATACAACAGACGAGTGACACTGGTATAATACAAAAAATCAATGCTGATTGATAATAATAATAAAAAACTTCAAAAAGGAAAACAATTAAATAATTCGCAAGCGGTGCGCAAATGCGTTCCATTTCCCCCACTGAGTGCCTCAAATTTTTACCGATAGTCACGTGACATATGCGACAGATACCAGACGAACAGAAATCACGTTAAGAATTGAAGAAATTTCGGCTTTAAACTGATATTAATCAGCAGCTTTTTTTTAATTGGTCAGATGTCACTGGGGTCATAAAATGTTGTTAGAGTAAATTTCCGCGCAACTTGTGACCCTCTCTGGTGCTATATTTGTGATTATGCAATTATTTAGCGTGAAACGTAGGGGGGCCGAGAGAGAACAGCCGATTTATGAACTTTCGTTTGATGCGGGTCGGACTAACTTTGAATCGGCATAACTTTTTTAATAATCAAGAAATTTAACATGCGGTTTTAAGCACATGAAAGGAAATTCATTTACGGAGGGAACGTGTCAGGGATTTTTGTTGGCTAATCAGCGACTTAAATTATCTTTTAATTACCGTTAATAGTATGGTGAAAAAATAGTCGCATAAAATGTTTGACGTTACGTAATATTTTTTTTTGAGGAAAAGATAGAAAAAAATTTGAGACAACGGTTCCCCAGATAATATAAGTATGGTTATTTTCCAAAAGTTTGATGTCAAAAAAATAAAAAATGACTTTGATATACGATTTAAAATTTTAGGATTTTTATTCAAAATCAATCATTTACAAAGGCATTTTTTTCAAATAATGTTATTTTTTATGATGATCAACGATATTTAATGCACAAAGATTAAATAAATAACAATTATTACTAAAATAACTTGGTTTAAATGACATTTATGTGAGTACCACGGAAAGTGTCTGTTGTCACCTTAAGTCCCTTTCATACTCTTCAAGCAATTGGAGCACATCGATTATTTGAAATTTGGCGGGAAGGGCCGAGAAGTTGCGATTATTCTGGAAACGGAAAGTTTTATTGTAGAATGTTTAATGAGGTGGGATGTTTATTTTTGAAGTTGAAAGTTTTTCTTTTATCCTGTTCTTCTCACCAGTCATAGTACCTGGGTTTGTTATCTCTACAAAGGTGATAAAAATACCCTTTCACCAACGAAAGGTTTTTTTGAAAAAACAAAAAGAAAAAAAAAGGGGGTTTTCATCTAAAAGTAAAAATGGGCCATTTTAAACCGAATGTTTTTTTTTAAAATTGTCATTTAAAAAAATTGAAATATTTTTTGGGAATAAAATTTTCCTTAGTTTTTCCCCTTTTTAATAGAAACCCTGCGTTTTTTGTAAAAATTTAAAAAATTTTCCCCCAAAAATTAGCGAAAAAAAATTTTGAAAAAAGGAAAAGGGCAAAGGGCAAAGCCCCTTTTCTGTTTAAAATTATTTAAATTTTCAAATATTTAAATGATTTGAGAAAAAATTTTGGGAAATTTCCTATATAATGTTTTTTATTTTTAAACCCAAGAAACACACGGGTAGTTTTGGGAAGGGTAAGCAGGGGAAATTTTCAATTTAACTTCTAAAAATGAGGAAATTTATACAAAAACGTTTACTTGTGTAAAAGGAAAAGAGGAGGGGTTGTCCCATTCGAAAGTAGATTTTTTTAAAACCCAGTCTGGGGGCCAGTTATGTCCCTTTTTTCGAAGAAAAGGGCTTATGCGAAAATACGAAATTTATTCAAGTAAAAAACAGGTCTATAAAATAAATCTGCATCGCTCACCAGGGTTTTTATAAAATTTTTCGGGCCATGGCCTTAAAAATATAATTAAAAACTTTTTCAAAAAGTTTTTTTTTGAAAAAAATTTCAAAGTTTTATTTTTTTGAAATAAGTTTAAAGGGATTTAACCATATAATTCCCTAAAGGTTAAAAAAATTTTTTGGGGTTTTTAACTTTTTGTTTGTTTAAAAACGTGTGGACGGACGGTTTTGGGATATTCAAAACCGAAAAAGAAGCGTATACTAAACAAAAAGTATTTTCCAATGCTAAACACAGGGGTGGCAAAAATTAGTTTCCTTTAAATTTCCTTTTAAATCGGGGGAAAATTAAAAACCGGCTTTTTCAATGGGATTTTAAAATGCGGGCTGAAAAAAACCAAGAAATTTTCTAAACAAAATTTCCTTTTTTTTAAGTGGCGAAAACCAAAATTCAAATTTTCAAAAATTTTTGGGATCAAAGAGTTTTATATATTTATTTTAGGGTTTAAAAAATTTCCCCACTGTTTAATTTAAACTTGTTAAGCAATGTGTTTGCATAGATTTTTAACTTACTATTTTTTTTATCAGGTTGTTTTTCATTCAAACCCCACACTTTTATTGATATAAATTAAAAATTTTATATCAGGTTTTGTTCGCTTTATTTTGAAGGAAGCAAAAGCGCAGACTTAACTTTTTAAAGAAAACCCCCCGGGAAATAGGGGGAAATAAATTTTCCTTAAACAAAAACCAAAATTTAATTTTCGAAAAAAAAAAACTTTTCCATAAAAACTACAATTAAGGAGAGTTTAAAAATTTTTTTAATAAACAACCCCTTTTTAAAATTTTTCTAACTTTCCCTTTAGGGAAACTTTTAAATGTTTAAAAATTAAAATTTAAGTAAAAATGCCCAACCCTTTTCGTGACTTTTACCCAACCTTTTCCCTTTTTTCTTTGAGGGGGGAAAAAAATTTTAATTTCGAAGTTTATCAAAAAAAATTTTGTTTAAATTAAAAAATTTGGTTTTAAAAATTTTTAGAAGTTTTTAAATCTCCTTTGGGGTTATTAAAACATTTTTGTACCGAAGTTGTATGAAAAATTCTTTTTTGGGTTTCCTGGAAATAATTTTCGTTTTTTTTTGTAAGAAAAAAAAGGGGAAAGGGGTTCCAAAAAAAAATTCAAAACAAATTTAAAAGGTTTTTCGCACAAAGGGGGTTTCAAGGAAAATGCATTTTTAGAAGGTTTTTATTTTTTCGTGAGGTTTAAAATTGTCCTGACAAATTAAACCAAAAATTAATTTTTAGTAATGAAAAACTTTTTTGGTATTTTAATAGAAATTAAAAAAGACATTTTTTTTAAAATATTTGTTGAAATTTAATTTCCATTTTATTAGACCCCCGTCAAAATGGACACCAAAATTTTTCCTAGCAAATGCTGAAAGTAATTGTCGGGGAAAAATAGAAAATTTTTCAAAAAAACATTCCAAGATAAATTTAAAAAATCTGATAGTTTTAGGGGCGAAAAAAATTGGGAGGGGGCTATTTTTAACCCAATTACAGGGCCGTGGGACTTTTTCGGTTTTTGTTGGCTTTTTTAACCATTTTTTGGTTTTTATGTTTTTTGGCTAAACCCAACTATTTTAATTATTTAAAAAAGAAACCTATCAACAAATGGGGCCATTTTAAGAACTATACTAAAAACTGTCCCAAATGTGAAGTACCCTATACAATAACTGCTTTTTGTAAAAAAACTATACTTTTTCTGGGGGGCCCCTTATTATAACTGCCCCATTTGAATTTTATATAAATGCACTAAACTAAAACTGCCCCCTAAAAATTGGGGTTCTAAACTGTATTATATGTAAAAACGTCTATAACTGGGGCCTTGTGAAATAACAAAAACTTGCCATATTTATTGAAAACTTATAAACTGGGGCCCATGTGAAAAAAACTTAACCCTTTTAACTGCCCCTTTTGGAAGAAAACCTTTATAGGGGAATAAATTTATTAAAAACGGGCTATAAGAAGGTAATTATCCCCCAAACGGGTTAAAAAAAAGTAATTTTATTTACCTGCCGCCCATGTGAAAGTCCCTATACTAACCTGCGGCTATGAAAAAAGGCAACTTTTTAACTTTAAAAAAGGGCGCCATGTGAACTCACTATTGAATCTGCGCTTTTAAAAAAATTTAAAATTATAAATACTATAACTGCGCCGTATAAAATTTCCCTTTACCAAAAATTTCCCGTAAAATTTTTGAAAGTGGGCAATCCCAAAGCACTAAAAACTGCGTCATAAAAAAGAAAACTTTTCCCATAACTGTCCCCTACAACAGGCCCCAAATTTTGAAATAAAAAAAAACTTTTCCTGGGCCAACCCAAATAATTTTGAAAATTTTTTGGGGAAGTAACTAAATTTATTAGTTACATTATTATAATGCACCATGTAAATTTAATTTAACAAAAACTGCCCCCAATGAAATAACGTAATAAAAATGCGTTTGTGAAGTAAATAAAACTATCGCCCCAAAATGAAAAAAACTATAAAAAAAATTCCCCCAGGGAAAAAAACCTATATTTATAACTGCCCCAATGAAATAACTATAAAAATAACTTCCCCAAGAAAAACTATACTAAAAAATGGGGCCATAAAATTTTAACAATATTATAAATCCGCAAGAAATATCTATTTTTCAACTCCGGCCTTTTTGAAATTACTATACTATAACAAAAACAAATAAAGGGAAGTAATTATACTATAAACTGCGCTAAAATAAAATTTAACTTTACAAATTACTTCCCCCTTGTAAGAACTATACTATAATTTGGCCCCTTTTGTGAATTAATTTTTTCCCAAATAACTGGCATATAAAGTTATTTTAAAAACCTTTAACTGCGCCTTGTTATTTATTTTAAATTTTATTTAATTGGTTTTTGGGGAAGAAAGATACTTTAACTGGGGGCCTATTTTAACTCCCAAAAAATTTTAAAAAAACACGATATTTTAAACTCCCTTTAAAACTATATAACTGCCCCCAGGGGGAAGTAACTACACTGCGCCATATGGAGTAACTATACCATAACTGCTTCATATGAAGTAACTGTACTATATCTGCGCCATGTGATGAAACTATACTATAACTGCGCCATATGAAGTCACTGTACTATAACTGCGCCATTGGAAGTAACTATATTATAACTGCGCCATGGGGAAATTTTTTTTAATACTTTTAAACTGCGCCCCCTTAAAACGCACCATAATTAAATACCAAATTCTTATATGTGTTTTTAAATGGATAAATAAATTAAAACTTTTTTTTGGGCCCCTTTTAAAATTATAAAATTTACTTTTTAATTTTTTTTTTCCCTTTTTGGTTGAATTTTGGGAAACAAAAACTGAAAATTCTGTCCCCCTTTTGAAAATGTTGTATTTCCCAAAAGACTTTAGCCAGAAATGGA
Organism: Ruditapes philippinarum; assembly: GCF_026571515.1. Classification (NCBI taxonomy): domain Eukaryota; kingdom Metazoa; phylum Mollusca; class Bivalvia; order Venerida; family Veneridae; genus Ruditapes; species Ruditapes philippinarum. The sequence goes on along the minus strand of NW_026863729.1, from coordinate 193,018 downwards.
TTTACTAAAATAAAAAATTGGGCCTATATTTTTGGGTAAAAAAATTAAAATGGGCATTTAAAATAAAAAATACAAATTTTTCGATTATATTATTTGCCCAGTTTTTAAATAAAAAAACATTAACTAAATTTAATAATATGAAATAAATTGGAAAAAATAAATTAAACTCTAACTTTTTTACCCTTTTTAAATTTTTAAAATAGATTTTTGACTAAAGGGGAAAATTTTGGTATAATAACTGCCCCATATAAAATTTTTCCTTAACCCATTTTTGGGCCCAGTAAAAGTACTTTTTATAAACTCCCAAAATAAAAGCAAAACCCCCGGGAATATTGGTTCCACCCATATTTAAAAATTTTTAAGTTTTTCTATTTTTTTCCCATTCAAAATTGGGGGGAAAATTTTAAAACAGGATATGTAAAAAAAATTTTAAAATTTTCCCTTTTTGGGAATTTTAAACATTTACCTTTTAAAAACCCAAATTTGCCTTTCATTTTTGAATAATTAAAAGGGACCAAAATCCCCGGGGTATTTAAAATTGTTTAAAAACTAAAATGGAAAAATAAGAAAACCCATCAATTTTCCTTTTTCGTATTGGAAAATAGGCATTTTAAATTTAAATTAGGGCAACATTGAAGTAAAAAAATTATATTTTTAATTTCCCCCCAATTTTAATTTTTAAACTTTTTTTCCCTTAACAATTTTGCGCCAAATTTATTTTTGCCAATAAAAAAGAAAAAAATTACAATTTTTTTCGCACCAAAAAGTGACTTTTAAAATTTTGGGAAATCTATAAAAATTGGAAGAAAACCTGTCCCAATTTGGTGGAAAAAAAACCCAAAAAATCATAAAAAAATGGCCCGGTTGCAAAAATTTAAAACTTAAGTTGTTTTTGAGCTGGTTAAAGGTAAAAACATTACTGCACCATAAACAAATTTACATTAGTTTGCAAAAATACATAACTGCCCATGAAAAATATACTTTTGCTGCCCAAAATTAAAACTTTTTAACTAAAACTATAAAATTGACCATAAATAATTAATTTGAACAAAAAATTTTAAAGTTTTAAAAGGATGTGAATCCTTTTTTAATTTTAAACCATAAAATAAAAATATTATAAACTGCGTTTAAACGAATTTTAAATTTTGGATTACGCCCCAATAAAATAAATACTTTTTTACCTTTCCTTTTGAAATTAACTTTATTTTCCATTTGAAAGGGCAGCAATAATTTACCCTTAATAATTTTTGCCCCGGGAAAAATTATTTTACTTTAATTTAAACCCCAGCGCCATGAAATTTTAATTTTACTAAAAATGCACCCAAAGCAAAAATAAAAAAACTAGGAAAAATAATTTATTTTGGTAAGTAAAAAAAGGCCCATTGTACTGCCCCTTAATAATAATAAAAAAAATACCTTAAGCAAAATTAAATTGGGTTTCGCCAATTGAAATTCATTTAAATATTCCCCTAAAAAATTTAATAATGAGAGCCAAAAAATACCAGTTTCTGGCCAATCGGGAACTTTTAAATATAAAACTTATAAACATAAATAAAGTACATAAACAAATTTCCCCAAAACTTTTAAAACTATAAAACTGCCCCAATGTAACATAAATTTTACTAAAAAACTTTAAAATAACGGGCCCGGGGGAAAATAAAAACCACCAAAAAATCAATAAACCTGCCCCCTTGTGAAAATTATGGGCGGAAAAAAACCTTTAAACTGAAAACTATGAAATTTTCTTTTTCCCTTTAAAAATGGCCAGAAAAAGGGTTTTTAAAGCCCGATAAGTTATAATTTGATTTTAAAATCCATCAAAAAGCTTTTTGCCCGGGCCCAAAGGGCAATGAAAAACTTTTATTAAATATAAACCTTTTTTAAAAGGAAAATTTTTCACCCCAAAAGTGGAGAAAAAATTTACAAAAAATAAAGCAAAAATTTATATTTGCCCCATTACAAAGTAAAATATAAACTTTAATATTATTTTTTATAAAATGGCCCAAAGGAAATAAAAACTAAATTTTTTACTGCGCCATGAAAAAAATTCTGGGGACGTTTTAAACATATAAATGAAGCTCAAATTGGCCCCAAAATTTTTATTAATGGATCCCAAAACTATAGTTTTCCCCCTTTGTTTTTTAGGGTCAAGATTTTAATTAATTTTATTTAATTTTAGGTTTATTACACACATTATAATTTCCTTTTGCGCCATGAAATAACTTCACTTTACTATAACTAAATAGTATAATACTGCGCCTTTTAAAATAACTTTCCTTTTTAAAACTCCCGCCTTAAAAATTACATGGAAAAAGGCCAGTATATAAAAGGTAATTTTAAAATTATTTAAAAAATGGCGCCATTTTAAGATAAAAAAAATTTTGGCCCACTACTGCGCCATGAAATAACTTTACTATAACTGCACCATGCAATAACTATACTATAACTGCACCATGCAATAACTATACTATTACTGCGCCATGAAATAACTATACTATAACTGCACCATGCAATAACTATACTTTAACTGCACCATGCAATACTTATACTATAACTGCGCCATGAAATAACTTCACTATAACTGCTCCATGAAATAACTATTCTATTACTGCGCCATGTGAAGTAACTATACAGTAACTGCGCCATGTGAAATAACTAAACTGCGCCGTATGGAGTAACTATACTATAACTGCGCCATGTGAAGTAACTAAATTGCGCCATATGTAGTTACTTTACTATAACTGCACATGTAAAGTAACTAAACAGCGCCATATATAGTAACTTAGTACTAACTATACTATAACTGCGCCATGTGATGAAACTATACTATGCCTGCGCCGAATGAAGTAACTATACTAAAACTGCGCCATAGGAAGTTACTATATTATAACTGCGCCATGTGATGAAACTATACTATGACTGCGCCGCATGAAGTAACTATACTATACCTGCGCCATAGGAAGTTACTATATTATAACTACGCCATGTGATGAAACTATACTATGACTGCGCCGCATGAAGTAACTATACTATAACTGCGCCGCATGAAGTAACTATACTATACCTGCGCCATAGGAAGTTACTATATTATAACTTCGCCGAATGAAGTAACTATATACTATACCTGCGCCATAGGAAGTTACTATATTATAACTGCGCCATGTGATGAAACTATACTATGACTGCGCCGCATGAAGTAACTATACTATAACTGCGCCGCATGAAGTAACTATACTATAACTGCGCCATGTGAGGTAACCATATTATAACTGCGCCATGTGAAATAACTATACTATATCTGCGCTAAACTATATCTGCACCATATGAAGTAGCCAAACTGTGTCATATGTAGTAACTATACTATATGGGCGCCATTTGAAGTAACTATACCATAACTGCGTCATGTGAAGTAACTAACTATAACTGCGTCAAATAAAGTAACTGTACTATATGATCAAGAAATACGAGAGAGGAAAATGTTAAAGGTAGTGAAGCAGAAATATCCTAACTTGCGTGAATTCGATTCAAACTTGAATATGTTTTATTGTTTTAATGCCTAATGTTTCTAACATGGTTCGTCATAATGGAAGACAATGCAATACTTATTTAAAAAATTAAATTATTATATGGGAGGATAAAAGTTTTTATTACAATTTTATTAACAAATAAATTTTCTGATGACAAAACCCACACCTTCTATCGTCTTTTTTTAAAAGTTACTTACGAACCCTGAAAAATGTTTTTCTGTTTTGTTATTGTGTTTAATAGGCTGTTAGACAAAATTATCTAATAATTCACATAAAAGTATGCTGTGTAACTATGTTATGTCTTTTATGTTTATAACAAGTGATGTCTTGATGTTATGTCATACGATGTTTGGTTATGTCATGTGTGTGATGTTTTGATTTTTGCTTATGTCATGTGCTGTTTGCTAATGTCATATGAGTGATGTTTTGATTTTTGCTTATGTCATGGTGCATTAACGTGGTGCATTAACGTGATGTAATGTATTGATGTGATAACAAGTAATGTAAGTGTGCGATATGATGTTGTAATGAGATGTGTTGATGTTATGTAATGTGATGTATTAATGTGATACCATGTGGTGTATTGATGTGATGTCGTGAATGTAATAAGTGATGTCGTGGGTTTAAAAGGTGCATTGATGTTGTGGGGTGTATGGGTAATGCGTGTGATTAAATTTTAAAGGGGATGTATCGATTTTTTGTTTTTTTTTTTGTATATTGAAAGCATTTTGTGATATAATTTTATTTTGTCATGTGAAGTAAAAGATGTGTGTTTTGATATTTTGGGCTGTGATGTTGTTGTGATTCATATAATGTATTTGATTTTAAAGCGATGTAATGTTTTGTTATGTAACAAAGAATTAAGTTAAATAACATGTTAAACACTCACCATAATTAAGAATAGAATATATGCAAACTAATTTGCAAATTCCGCAAAGAAGACACTTTCCAATTAAGAAATATTCTCTAAATCCGTGCTCCAGTGCTAACAAAAATTGTTAAAATACTGTTTGAAAGTACAATCTTATACAAGTATACTGTTTAATAGCGTATTAAATCATTTTTTCTTTCGAAACTTAGATTTTTATATTAAATTTTACCGACGTGTCGTTTATTCATTAGTTAACGCTAAACTCTATTCGGTCTAATTACAAATATGACGTTAGATAAGGTTTATTTTTAAAAAATTGATCAAAGAGCGATTTCAACAAATGACTAAAATAGAATACTGACTTAACAACTGGGAAACCCTGAAAAGTGTTTAAAATATACAGAATATTTGTATCTGGCATAATTATAGAATTTGTTAAACATGATATTAATATCTGCTCTAGTTTTTACAGGCAGATGGTCAGTACGATTCATAAAAATTACAAAACATAATGGCACGTGAGAAGAACCACCCAGGTTCCGTTAGCCATCTGGAAAGCGTCCTCAAATAAAACAGTCCGAAGACAACAGCGCGTTTCGAACCTACAGCGTTAAGAGGGTAGTGGTTTTGAAGTCAACGACCTTAACCACTCGGCAACCAGAATCTGGAACAACTCATCTGAACCTAAGACAAAGGATACTATGGTTTAGTGGTGAGCATACCGGATCGACAATCCAGACACCCGTGGTTTTAGTCCCGGTTGCGGCTTGCCGATTTTTTCTTAAATTCAGTTCTTACCTGTAAATTTTACAGGAAGTCAAACTGATTTTAGTATATTAAGCAGTATAAAGCTTGTTCAGACAGCAGACTGGCGTGGCAAAGGCTTTTCACTTCCGGTTTCAGCAAAGTATGGGTTAATTTAAAACGGGATATGCGTTTTAATCTAGACAAAACACGAAACTAAGTGTACAGGTGTAACTGTCGTACTTTCGCTCAAAGAAATAAAAAAGGCATAAAACAATAAAAAATTCAATACATTAAATTTTTGTTTGTCTTTCTATGTATGTCTGTGAACTGTAATTGTTTTCAACATTAGAATTGCCAAATATCTATCAAATGAAATGGATTGACAATTATGTTTATGTAGTTTTACAAGCATTTAACGTGCATGAAGAGAAAATTTGTCATGAAGTTTTGTAATAGGCACTAAATGTAAATTGAATTAAAAGACCACTAGACAAAGAATTTAAGAAAACAAGGAAAGTATTGACCAGACTTTGTTTTGCACAATAACTTAAATAATAGCATAAATGTGTTGTATATTAGTTAAGTTAAAATTGGTGGAATATACTAGAATAAAGATTTTAAAAAAATAAACCATTTTTTGTAATTATAACATGTTATTTCCATGTAAAACCTTTTTTCATCATCATCATCATAGTCATCACCATCATCACTATCATCATTATCATCATCATCATCCATCACTATCATCATCATCATCATCATCATAGCCATCATCATCATCATCATTATCATCTATCATCATCATCATTATCATCATCATAATCATCATCATCATCATCATCTCAACAACAACAACAACGATAACAACATCATTATTATCATTACTATCGTCATCAAAAACATTAACAACAACAATTAATACAACAGCAGCAACATCAACAACAACAATCACATCATCATAATCAACAACAACAACAACAATATCAACATAATCACCAACAACAACAATAACATCTTAATCATCATCATCATTATCATCATCAACAACAACAACAACATCGACAATGTACATGAGACAAAGTATAGAAAAATGTTTAAACAATAAAATGTGCCAGTTAATGTATATACTGCATAAAAAGTTCATTGCCATTCATATTTATTAACTTACAATGTACATAACTCTCTTAAACAATTTATTGAAACTTTTAACTATAAATTTATCATACTCACATATATTTCTAAAGACAAATTTATTAATGCGTTTAAACCAAATTATTCATGTTCATTTTTGAATACAAAATACTACACAATTATAATTGAAATAAATGAAAAATGTGTATTGACAATATTAGGTTAAAAAATAACTTATTAGATAAATAACAAATAACTATGTAAGTTGTTTATCCTTAAATCATTGTTTTTATGTACGATTGACCCATATTTTTGTATTATCAATTACTATGATATATACATGTAATTTAATATAAAAACTGCAGTAAAAATGAAATCTACATTTATTAAATTATTAAATGAATATCACCTATCATATAGCTAAGTTTAGAATTTAAAATCAATAATGTATAGATATATATATATCGGTATGTAAAATGTGTTATCTTAAACAAAACTCGGGTATCACATTTCTCCTTTGTTTTGGTTTTAAAGTACGAACATGTGTTAAATAGAACTTTAATGTTTCAACAAGATCTGTCGGTAGGACAGCAACGCTCGACTATTCTTAGTGCTTGACAGTAAAAAAACCTTGATAATGTAAAATTTTCTAAGTAAAGAAAGGGGCAAATGTTTTCTTTAAATCCATATTACAGTTATAGGCCTTGGAGAGAGTAAGTGAGTGAGTGAGTGAGTGAGTAAAGTCTTTATTTACTGAGGCTACACTTTTGGTTACCCAGTCTTCTATGTGGGCCTCAAAACATAAATATACATAAAATATACATAATTTACATCATGGTTATACAGTGAAATTCAAATAACATACATGCAAACACAAAATGCATAATATATACATAAAACAACAAAAACAACAAAAGCATGTACATACATTACTTTACAAGATCAAGATCAAGGTACTTATGTGAAATTCCAACTGATATAGGAAGCTTAGAATTTTCCAATAGTTTTAGATTAACGAATAGAAAGAGGGATATTATTCCATAGTTAAGGGACTGAATATGTCAGAGATTTTCTTAAAGAGTCCTATTATACTCTCAAAGAATATTATAACATTTCAACTTGTTTCAAAGCCATATGTCAATGGACTTTCAAAATATTTGAGGTATTACAAAAACTTTAACGGAAATTATAAGTCGAAAAGGGGGCATATTTCTGTCAAAATGTTTGATACAGTTACCTCCTCCTGTCTAAAGGTTGGGGTCATGATGGTGAACAAGTGTGCAAAGTTTCAAAGCCATATGTCAATGGACTTTGAAAATATTTGAGGTATTACAAAAATTTTAACATAAATGGTTAAGCCGACGCCGTATAAATTGCTGTATTACAAATTTAACGGCAGATTTACATCTTTCAGTTTAGCTAACACATTTCTGTCTTAAATTTCCATTTTTACACAAAATTTCTAACAACTTGAAAGAATGATACGTATTGATAATTATGTTCATTCAACATGTATTATTTTTCAAAATTATATGTACGCATTCAAAAGGATTAACCTTCATCGAACTGTATTGTATTTTTACAATGCTAATTAAGACTTGTAAATGTCAGAAATCAATTACAGAAATTTGAGACTATAGACAACCAATAATCCGATACAGTAATATCTTATTGTTCGATTTCGTCAAATATAAATGTTAAACAGCTAAGGGAATAACTAGTTTATTTATGATAAGAATTCATTTTGCCGGTTAAGAAACATTCGGAATAACTTAGGTAAGGAAAGACAAAGTTTAACCTCATGTTTAATTGTTAACTTATGTATACTACTTACATGTCAGTATTATATTATGCAACGTGTGCATACATGTTTTTAGCTTTTGTTTAATAAAGTCTAATATTTCATTAAATTTCACAAACATAACAGAATAATAAAAACGACCATTTGAAAATATAAAAAAAGACTGAATGAAGTTAATTTAGAATTCATTTAAATGAATTGCCATTCAGGTAATTTGGATAAATCAAAACAGAATTTTCCTATCTCGTAAATAATCATATTTTAGTCACATATATATACACCTGCATATATATAGTATGAAAATAGCATATTAACTGTATGAAAATAGCTTAAATGTTTTATAAAAGTAATGATATACAAAATGTATATTTCTAAAGAAACTTGGTTCTACTAATAGCGTGTAATATAGCTACTTTCAATTTCAAATGTATATGTTGTGAAACATAGTGCAAAGTTCTGCCATGATACGAGGATCGGTCAATATGTAATGTAATATGGTCAATAAATGTTTTGCTTTAATTGTCTATTGCATAAGTTTGAAATAATTTCCTCCTACAAAAATAGAAAGTTCCAACATTTTAATGTTTCTATAAAGTCCTTCTTACGTATACCTTTTAAAAATGGACGACCCACATCCATTTCTATTCTTGTTGTGTAGACCTGCAAGTTTTTTTGTTTAGTAAAACAAGGATAACAAATCACAGGGTGCCATGTCTTAAAATATTTGCAGATGTGTTTATTCGGAGAAACAATGTAACATTCAGCTATCTGCTATGAATGTTGTTATAATTGTTGGAAGTAGTTGTTGGTAATTTGTTGGATGATCACCAAACTTTGTCTGTAGCGTTCATATGTGGTCTTTTATCAAATGTGCTCATATGAATTTAGCTAAAGCTAAAATTAGAAAAACCTTTTAATCAAATGTGCTCATATGAATTTAGCTAAAGCTAAAATTAGAAAAACCTTTTAATGTCTCCTTCTACGGATGATCACCAAACTTTGTCTGTAGCATTCTTAGGTAGTCTCTCATATTGATTTGATTGGAACCGTTTTTGGGGCCGCCTAAGCTAAAAAGAGTTCTTTTTAATCTTATTTTTCTACTGAACAAATGGATGGATGATCACCAATCTTTGTCTGTAGCATTCTTAGGTAGCCTTTTATCAAGTTTGCTCAAATTAACTTGTTTGGCCACTTTTAGGCGCCGCTATAGCTAAAAATAGAAAAACCTAATAAAAAACATTTTTTTTGTACTGAACTAATTGATATATTCTCGTTGCATTCTTATATAGTCCGTTATCAAATTTGTTCAAATTTATTTGATTGGTCCCTTTAGGTGCCTTTACAGCGAAAAAAAAACCTCTAACAGCTTCTGCTACAGAACTTATTGATGGATGATCACCAAACTTTGCCTGTAGCATTCTTAGGTACTATTGCATCAAATTTGCTAATATGAATTTGATTGGCCCCTTTTAGGGGTCACATAAACTAAAATGACCCAGGCCATGACATTTCTTCAAATTATAGTCTAATAATGAAAGGGAAACAACTCATCTTGGAATGTCTTCCATACATGTGTACATGTTATGCAATTTTTCTAAAATAAGAGAAATTCTTAATGTCATGACCTGTTTGCTTTTCAAAGATCTTGAAGAAATGGTTTGAGATCATTTGCTTTGTATCTGATCAGTTTACATATCTGCACATTGTTTTTCATTTGGCATACTCAAATAGGACCTCACTAGACGGCAAAGTTCAATTGTATAGAATATAATCTATTCTGGAACTATTTAGTGTTCACAGATGCAATGGTAACAAACATTCCTCTTCTGTTTGTGTTAATTACTTTCAGCTCTAGAATTTGAACAGGCATTGCATCATTCTGGTCATTTGTAGGTCAGTGTAGACAATTTTTCGCAGGAAATGAAATTATGCCTAAAGAAAGATTACATTTATTACCTGTACCTTATTAATATGCTCAATTTGTTTTATTGAATTTTGTTAATTTTGTTGAATTGGACACAAACTTGGAGAAAACACATGTCAATAACTATTGGAACACACTGTTGAACCTAATGTTTCATGTGCATGGATTATTGTCACTGTATATAACAGGTGATTGTTTTTTACTGTGACTCATTTACAGTATATGTTGTATTGTATGAGAATATAATAATAATATATTGTATAGCCTGATCGATGGACCTGTGAGGCTCCCAATAGCCTGAACTGAATCCTAGTTATTTGTTGTTGTTTTGTTTTTGTTTGTTTGTTTTTTTTAATAAGTAATACATGTATTCAAATACTTTTTGAATAGAGAAACACTCTATTCTAGTAAGTTAAATGTTAATAAAATTGAATTTATTTCATAAATGTAGATATGGCTAAAATTCTTTTTTCATCTTATTTTACTTTATAATCTTTTGTAACTTAGCATTGTACATTAAGGAACAAAACTTAAGTCTGCGTGAACTCGTGTCAACTTTAGCAGTTTTTCTTGCATCCCTTTATGTAATTTGTTATTCTTTGTGCTTTTATAGTATCACTTTCAATTGTTTCTATCCAGAATCACATTTTGCACTTGGTTCTCACTTGTTCAAAGTAATTTTGCTCTGTTTCATACAACCCTGTATGTAAAGTTGTTTTATTAAAAGATTTTTCTTGTTCACTGAATACACTTCATTAAAACAACCTTTTGCTATTTTTCCTTTATGTAATTAAAGTCACAATTCTTTCTATTTCTATTAGAGAGTAAGATAATTTAATCTGAAACGTTAACTTTCTGGTCGAGTTGACTAGTATACCTATATTACCTTAAATAAATATTGACCGGTGGTGTCATCCTGACAAACGGTGTAAATGTATATCTAAATACTGAGATTATGTAATTATCTATTTTTTTAGATAAGTAAAAAAGGAAAGATCGCAATTCGAAAGACAGTTATCTGCAAATTTTCTCACAAAATAATGGATGGATGATCAACAAAATTGGTTCCTACCATTTTTACTATGAAGAAAAATAAAACAATCAGTGTCGGCAAACTTTATATAACATGAGAGGCAAGTTGAAGTTAAGCTGGACTTGTCTTTCTACAAGTTAATTTGAAAAATTATTTCTATAATCACTGAAAAAAGTTGTTTCTGGTGAGCGATTCCGGGCCATGATGGCCCTCTTGTTTTGTTTTAATGGCCTAAGCTTGTCCAAAATTGTGTTAAGTTGGCTACTAGGGGACCTGTAGGGCTTTATACAAACTGGTCTTAAGGCATACTTAAGGGCCTTAAAGTGTCCAACCTAATATTATCCGCATTTAAAGTAAACTTTCAATTACAGAAAAACCTTGTTATTTTGGGTTTTAAATGTTTTCATCTAATGAATTAAGTACGTGTACTTATTCCAAGTGATAAACTAGACTGACAGAGTATCATGCTGTAACTTACGAAAAACATCAAGCTACTGAATGAACATGTACAAAACTCATCATCCCATATCACCAAAATGAATACTAGTATTATCTCTGCCTGTAAGTCGTCCTGGTGCATTGTTTTCAGTTTTAATATTTCTAAGTAAATTGAATATATATTTTGGAGCTTATTACTGGTTAAATTCAACAGTCTCCAAAGCAAGATTTGAATAAAGCAACAACAAACAAACACATAAAATATTATAAGAAAATGTAAGGTGACATTATACATAAAAAACGTCTTAGTAATCAGCTTTATAATACTCAAACATGGGCTTTAGCCCATCACCTGATTAAAAGATATGTAATTGTTGTTATAAAAGTAACAAATAGTCCAATAGTAAACAATATACATTTATATTGTATTCTATCCCTTAGTATGCCGAAAGCGAAAATTTTTTAAAAATAATTTTTCATAATTGTTTTTACAATAAACTGCATGTACTAATTAAAATAATGTTCGATACTAATTATTGTTCTTTATTTGTTTTTTTATTATATATGCAATAAGTACAGAGCGGGATATTTCTATTTATTTGTAACCTGAAATGGTTTATTATGAAGTATACAAAGTACCCACAACCTGTTTGTTTCACTATGAACTTCTTTTATAACAATAACAACAATTATAGCTACCATAACTAAAGATATATACAAGCATGCACTAGTCACATAAAAGCTACATCTTAACAGTAACAAAATTTTTATTAGTATGAAGCCGGTATAAACATACAAATCAGTCTCATTTAACTATGATTGAGATGGGCGCGCATGTTTTGTAGGGATGTAACAATACTTATAATAAATGAAATTTTATATACGTATATAATTATTCTTCTAAAATAATTTCCAAACATCCAAGAATATGAACAGAACAGAACAGAACTTTAACATTATATTACATAACCATAAGTATTCAGCATAACCCTGACCATATAGCATAATCCTCAGCATTCAGCATAACCGGTTTAGATTAAGAGATATGTTTTTTCCAGAACTTCTTTTGTATTCTATCTACATGTCTCTTGTTCATAGAGCGCAAAACGGCATCATTTATATATAAATATTTACTATATTCAAACTGAATTGATTGAACAGTTTCTATAATGCTTAAGATATAACCCTTTACCTCATGAGCATATTGTGAAAAATGGCCGTTTCCATTAAAAAGCCTCCTGTTACAAGTTCAAACTGCTATGAAACTTTGAAAAATGCTTCAATACTAATGAAACTTGGCCCAAATGTTATCTGGACCATAGCCTCTGTAACAGAATGCTCAATCTTAGATTTCCTGTTACTATGGCAACGGTAGGACGTCTCAAAATTGCCAAAAATTACTATTTTGCATTGTTTTTATCATAAAAACTGATTTCAAAGTGCTGCAATCTCAATGGATTGATATTGAGTAAAGGGCTTTTCAGTGTTGGTTACACATTACCTTACGATCGAACTAAGGTCATTTGTAGCCTGTCACATGTCCAAATTTTCTTGGCGATGAGGGGGCTTCCGCTCCCTTCAAACCTTCGAAACAGAAGGGGCACATCCCAATTCTGGCAACCCCTTATTGATATGGTGCGGCGCCGAAAAAGTGATCACTCTTTTATCAACATTTCTCAAACGAAAAACAATGTTTGGGGCCTAAATAGGGTATGTTTGCACTGTTTGAGGCAGTCAAAAACACGTCTATATGAGGTAAAGGGTTGAGGACTCAACATGTTTGTTAAAATATATATCAGCTCATACAGTAAAGCCTTATATCGTCTAAGTTTTCAGAATGTCACAAGCAAAGAATATCAGCAAAAGAAGTTATAAAAAAGAAGACAATAATGACTTTTGTAAAGAAAATGGATTCGCAGACCTAACATTGAATGTAGAGAATCACAGAATACACGTTTCTAAGACAGTTTTGTGTATAGCATCCCCCTGGTTCCGCGCCATGCTAGAGAAATCGCAGTCTGAGATGTCATTACCTGACAAAAGTTATAAACATTTCGTGGAGTTCCTGAGATGTATATATCCTGATATGATGAAGAAAGTGACCGGTATGGCATTTATAGAATTTATAATATTTGGTTATCATGAATCTTTAAATTTGATATAGTTGTGTGAGTCTGTTAATATAGTCAAGGCCAACAAACGAAATATTGAATTCAAAATCCATTAAAAACGTGAAATACATAGAATTAGATAATAAATAATGTGCACTTTATTTCATCTTATAAAAATTAAAAAATTTGATGATAAATGATATTTTTTTTTATAAATGTACGTTTCATTAAATTAGATATAATGTGTATTTTGATATAATGACATTATTTTATATAATGTTTATATAAAATATGAAAGGTATGAGGGGGCTAACCACGATACTCACCACGGATGGTAAACGTGGTGTCCTAAATGAAACCTCAAAGGTAGGTTTCGCTTTGAAACATGCGGATGTAAACTTTGCTTTTCATTTTAAAAGTACCAACATACACAGGTTCATTAACATGTAACATCAAAATGTTCATCATGAATCTAAATAGAAATATGTCATATTTTGTAGAAAAGAACGTCTACATGCTTCTTCCATTGGCTCATGAATATAACGTAGGGAAGATGATGAAACGTTGCGAAAAAATGCTCAAGCATATAGTAAAGAATAGGTACACAAGGAATGTGGAAGAATTATACCGGCATATTCATTTGTCTGAACTGTATAGCCTAGAAGAATTGAAAGAAATATGCATTAATTTGGCCTCAGACCATACTTTAAAACAGTTCAAAGCTGCCAGAACGGCATACCAAATATCAGATGAGAGTCATTTCAAGATTATAGAGTTTGCTCTAAGGAGACATGAGCTGGATAAAACGGATGAAAAAAATTTTGAAGTCCATAAGAATAAGGAATATATGGTCAAAGTCTATACTGACAGCGAAAACGAGTTAGATGATTAGTGAAAAATATTTGCAAGATCGCTAAAACTAAAAAAAAGATAAAAAATACCACCAATGATCCACAAATGAAGTCAAATTTGTTAAATTGGTTACAAACTGTTTATGGGAATGTGGAAGAAATTGTAGAATTTGATATTCTCACAGAAAATGTTAAAAATGTTTCTTAAACAACAGTTAGGATTGATGCCATCCTTTAGCGCATACAGTTGATATTTAGGAAATGGTTCCAACAGAATGAGTGTGTTTTGAAATTTTTGAAACAATGTGAGTTTTCTTTCAAAGGCATTTTTTACCTATTTTTTATTTATTCATTCAGCAACAAAAGCATTAGTTAAAATTTTATTGTGTTGTTTCCGGAAGTATTCATATCAGCATCATTATTTGCATTAATGCACCACAAACATACACGTACGAAGTAAAAGGATGTCAACAGAAAATGGCAACAGAAAGTATGAAATGCCTTTCGCATTGTGTACACGTACATGTTCTGTCCTCCGAAACAAGATGATGCTTCTCGAAATAAAAGTATTTTTACTATGGTCAATAACATCCGAACATGTCGCCGGATACAAATACATTGTATACATATCATAAGAAATATCATTGTATATTAAATAAGAAATATCATTGTATATTACAGAAGAGCGTGGAGGAGCACGTGATCTTTACACAGTACCTGATATGTTAGTAAAGGAATCATAATAATATTATGTCTAAATTTTTCAAAGAATTTAATGAGTAAATTACATTGAAACGGACTAAATTAATGTTTGCACTGAAGTACTCGTTTACGTGCAAATGTCTTTGTAGAAATAAATGGAGGACTTTGATGCTTACAAACGTCATATGATTTCGAGCTTTTAGATATACGACATAAATATGGATAAATAAGCAAATTTCAATATCATGAAATGAATGAAACATTCATTCTAAGTCTTGATTATTCGCAAATGATATGATAAAGAAAATAGCACAACCTCAGATTTATGAAAACTGGCTATGCATTTTAATTGTTACACATAAATCAAGTTATTCAAGCTAGCACCACAAGTCATCTTTATTTATCAGAGTATCATCTCAGACATTAATTATCTACAAGCAAGAAGGACAAACATATAAGAGTTGAGAATTAGAATGTATGATATGGAATAAGATACTAGTATTTGCTATGTTGTTCGTGTTTTTCAATGATCATAAATACTCAGCTAATTGAACAGTCACAGCTAATGGAACTGTTACAAGATAATGATGATAGAGAATATATGGAAGAACTATTTCTTCTCCCAGAAAATATTAAAGATGCTGTACAAAATAAAAAGTGAGTGACGGTAATTGAAAAGGCTTGCAATTAACAGATGTTTTTTATTTTTTATTTTAACCTAAGGGCCCTTATTTGAACAAACTTGGTAGACACTAATAAGAGGATGTTTAATGTTAAATGTCTTAGCTCTAGCTCTTTGGGGTTATTAAAAGAAGATTTTTTAAGTTTTTACTATACACATAAAGGGAAAAAACAATGACCCCCTGGTGCGGGCCATTTTTTTACCCCAGGGATTTTATTTGAACAAACTTGGTAGACACCCATTAGAAGATGTTTCATGCTTAATATCTAAGCTCTAGCTATTTTTTTCTTATTTTTAAAACATCTTTTAAGTCTTTACTATATACAAATTAGGAAAATCAATGACCCCCTGGGGCGGGGCCAATTTTTACCCCAGGGCTTTTATTTAATTAAACTTGGTAGACACCCACTAAAGATGTTTCATGCTTAATACCTAAGCTCTAGCTTTTTGGGTTTTTTAAAAAGAAGATTGTAAAAGTTTTTACTATGAACAAATTAATAAAATCAATGACGCCCGGGGCGGGGCAAATTTTGACTCCGGCGCATTTATTTGAACGAACTTGGTAGACACTGACTAGATGATATTTCATGCAAAATAATTTAGCTCTAGCACTTTATATGATGGCAACCTATCATTTTGCGATGTACATGTATGGATAAATTATATGTTAGCATCAATATATATTGTCAACTTATCAATATATCATATCAATCTTTCTTTATACGATGTGCATTCATGAATATATGTTGTGGTAGCATCATTATACACTGCCAACTTATAAATATGGCATGTACATCTTTCATTATTCGACACAAGTGAATATATCTTTACACGATGTGCATTTATGAATGTTTTATGTAGTAGCATCATTATAGTGTCAACTTATCGATATATCAGATCAATCTTTCAAAATACGATGTGAAATTATTATTATACGATGTGCATTTATGAATATATTATGTGGTAGCATCATTATATAATGTCAATTCAACAATATATTGTCAATCTCTTATTGCACGATGAGGAATTATAAATATATTTTGTGGTATAAATATATTTTGTGGAAACATCTTTTTATGTATTTTACATTCTAACACTCCTCGTGACTTTGTCTTTATACACAAAGAAGAAGAAAAAAACGATGTTAAACTGCCAATAAACACTGGTTAGAGGTTGTTATGTTTTCTCACTCGATTATATAGTTTACAAAGCCTTTTAAAGCAACAATAAATCAAAGTGCTGCAGCACTGAATGCGACGGACATGCAACCGGGGAGACATTTAGGGTTATTTAGAAAAAAAAATAAAACACAAAATATAGGAATCTATAACAGAGAAAATTTGTTCCATACAAGGAGCAATATATTTTGTGTCCCAATCTGATATAATCCAGATTTTCTACTTTCAAGCAGAATGAAATATATGCCTAAAACCCTGGTCAAACTTGTAAATCAGTGTCATTATCGATTTATTCCAAGAAATGATATGTAAATGGAAAAAAAACTTTCAACGACATATTTCTAAAATAAAACCATGCAAATAGACTTCAAGCATAATACATTATACCACGGATAAATCCGTGATTATACATGTAAGAATGTTATTTATAATTGCTTCGTGTTTTAACATAGTGGGCATATAGACAATAAAATATAAGTCATTTGTATTTTTATTTCTTTTGGATATGTACGTCTCATTAAAAATATCTTTGGTTAAAATCATCAGCAATTAATAGTCACCGTATTTTTTAGATTTCTTTTATTTGCAAGGGCCAGAGCACATCGTTTTTATTTTAATCTAAATGTCACAATTTTTTTTTAAAAGCACTATAGTGTTTAGTTGTCCTTTTCATTTTCACACTAAATTACATTTTCAACTTGTTTGCTTCTTACAATTGTATAGAATTTCTAAAAGTATTGCATGTGAACAAAGTAAGTATCCGCTGGTTTATAACATGTATAATGGTTTATAACATGAATAATGTGTACTCCCTACTGTCCGAAAATCAGCACAGGTAAAGCAGAATCTATTTTTAGAATAGCGAAGGTTAACTCATATCGTGACCTAGAAAATGTATCTAATTTATTAATAACTGCTGAATATTCAGCTAAACCCGCGGTATGAGTCACGAAAATAGTTCTTCTTTTATTAAATGCGCGAGTTATTCTAGAGTCCAAAAAACTTTTGATTTGTTAATAATAATGTTTGTGTATAATGTAGAAATATTTATTTCCTACTAATAATTTCTTGGAACTCAGAGCTTACACCTTTATTATAGTATAATTTGCTGTCCTACTTTTTCGACAGCGGTAAATCGTTTCGGCAGTAATTTGGCATAATTGCGCAATAATACTACGGGACTACAACGTTTTTTATCAATCATATACGTCCATATTTTAACTTGGATAACTTAATTTGAAATTGAAAGGCTAAATATGGAAGATTTTAAGATATCCGACATAGTATGGGAGTTTTAAAGGATCAAATTCATGTACTTTTTCTTGGGCTGTTAATCGGTTGAGGACACTTTGCGCGAGTGTAGCAGACGAAATCCCATGTAGATGACTTAGCTCTGAACGCGCCTGAGGGCGCGTCCGTCGCAAAAAGCATTTTTATTGATATTGTAAGTTCTTATAATGTTTTCTTTTCAAATAATACCTAAATAATTTCTCACTTACTCTAACGCCACGAATTTGATCCATATCATTTAATGAATATTTTGACAAAACGGCGCCAATCCGCAAGCAGCGTAATGACGTCATCCTAACTTAGGATTCCTAAGTATACAACTCATTCATAAACGCTGACGTCATTTCAAACATATAAGAATGATAAATTGGGCACTGGTGTAATTACAATGCAATCCATTATAAGACGTAAGTTTTTATCGATGAAAACTTGATAGAATTACTGTTTTTCTCATCATTTCTTTTGTTTCATTATTTCTATATCTTAGCAACAGTAGGGTGCGAAGTCAAACAGCGTTATACGAAAATCGGCACCGGAAGTTTTTTCCGCTTGAAAAAATAAGTGATCTTCCTTATTTAATCTTGTTTATGAATCGAAATAACATCAGTCTAAGCGGTGTTTATCGGTTATTTAACATCGGTTGGGAGTTTTGATGCGAAAGAATTGACTACGGCCTTCGTGGATAATTTTTTCGCATCAAAACGACAAAACCGATGTTAAATAACCGATTAACACCGCTAAGACCGATATTATTTCTTAAATATAAGCGGTCAATATGTTATTACATGATGTCAATCTATCATGATATGATGTGCATTTTTAATATATAATGTGGAAACATCATAATATTTTAACAACATACTTATGTCAATATGACATTATACATGTATGATGTCATTGTTTTCATTATATGATGCCAATTTATCAGATTACGATATGCATCAGGGAATATTTTATGTGGAAACAGCATACTATAGAGTTAAAATAACAATATGTCAAGTAAATCGTTCATTATTCGATATGAGAGTGTTCGATATCAGTTATATTGTTATAAGGTGTGTATATTTGAATATATTAGTATTAAAATGACCAATAAAAAAACATTGCCTATATTTCTTCAATGTTAATATTCATCGGTGCATATTGTATAAAGTAAGTTTGACTCAATATATTGCTATTTGGAAATAACAACGGTCAGTATTTTAATTATAACAATATGAATATACTTTATCTACCAACATTATGTTAATCTATCTTTTGAAACAAGGCGGTAAATGTTTTTTATCTCGAGAAAGAAACGTTATAGTGCTTCTTCTTTTGGTTCATGAATGAGGGATTATAAATCGTTGCCAACAAGTGCTAATGCAAATAGTAAAGAAAAGTAAAGAATATGCACACAGGAAATATTGAGGAAATATACCGGCAAATTTATTTGTCTGAACTGTATAGTCTGGACGAAATGAAAGAAAGGAGCATTTGTCTGCACTTAAGCACACTCTCTACCGACTCAAAGTTACCAGAACGGCAGTCCCACAGTCCCAGCACAGTTTATGTGTTTGCATTTAATATACTAAAGGAATAACTCACAATTGCAGATCTTTCTCATTTTAATATATTGCCGTCCGGTTATCATGTCATCAGGTATTGACTGTATGATTGTTTACTTTTTATTGACACTGGACGAAATAAAACTTTTGTTTGACGGAAAAACTGGGAATTTTCCTGAACCGCATCGGCAAGATTGACTTTCACTTCAAAGCTGTATCAAAACATAATGAACACAAAAACGCATTTGTACGTAAAAATATTCGACGCGTCGTACATAAGCTCAGGATCTCTAGCTGCGTAGGCTCTAACCCTGTGAGAGACATGTCTTTGTTTTAAGCACGAAATACGCATTGCCCGGGAACGAAATCGAACTTATAGCTACATACACATTCAAACTAAAATAAACTAGAAGGGTTTTTAATACAAAAACGTTTGTCTCCCAAAACTATGTATGGTCACTCATGTGAAGTTTCACTGAAATCCCACCAGTAGCTTACCTGTGAAAGACAGACAAGATTTTTCTATTTATAGCTCTGACGGCCATTTTGTGCAGCAAAGCGGAACGTGCAGAAGATGTGCACAACCAAGGCTGGTACTGATCACTCCTGTAAAGTTTGGTTGAAATCCCACCAGTATTTTGACCTGTTAAGGCCGGACAACAATATTCCATTTTTAAATCTTGTCGAAATTTGTGCAGCAAAGTGGATTAAGCCGGTAATGTGCATAACTAAAAATAGTACTGATCACTCCTGTAAAGTTTCGTTGACATCCCACCATACGTTTGACCTGTGAAGGCCGGACAAGATTTTTCTGTTTTTAGCTCTGGCGGTCAGTTTGTGCAGTAAAGCGGAACGTATCGGTGATGTGCACAACTAGGAATGGTACTGATCACTCCTGTAAAGTTTGGTTTAAATCTCACCAGTAGTTTGACCTGTGAAGGCCGGACAAGATCTTTCGATTTTTAGCTCTGTTGGCCATTTAGTGAAGGTAAGCGGAACATGCCGGCGATGTGCACAACTAAGGATGGTACTTATGACTCCTATGAAGTTTGGCTGAAATCCCACCAGTAGTTTGACCTGTGAAGGTTGTATAAGATTTTTCGATTTTTAGCTCTGGCAGCCATTTTGTGCAGCGAAGCGGAACATGCTGGCAAAATGCACAACTAAGGATGGTACTGATCCCTCCTGTGAAGTTTAGTTGAAATTCCACCAGTAGTTTGACCTGTAAAGGACAGACAAGATTTTTCTATTTTAACTCTGGTGGCCATTTTGTACAGCGAAGCGAAACGTGCTGGTGATGTGCACAGCCAAGGATGGTACTGATTACTTTGGCAAAGTTTGGGTGAAATCCCACCAGTATTTTGACCTGTGAAGGCCGGACAAGAATATTCTATTTTTAGCTTGGGTTACAATTTGTGCAGCAAAGCGGAACAAGCCGCTAATGTGCACAACTAAAGATGGTACTGATCACTCGTGTTAAGTTTGGTTGAAATCCCACCAGTTGTTTGACCTGTGAAAGCGGGACAAGAATTTTTAGCTCTGGTGGTCATTTTGTGCATCCAAGCGGAACGTTCGGGTATTGTGCACAACTACAGATGGTACTGATCACTCCTTTGAAGTTTGGTTGAGATCCCACCATAAGTTTGACCTGTGAAGGCCTGACAAGATTTTTCTATTTTAAGCTCTGGCGGTCATTTTGTAAAGTGAAGCAGAACGTGCCTGTGATGTGCACACTCAGGGATGGAACTGATCACTTCTGTAAAGTTTGGTTGAAATTCCACTAGTAATATGACCTATGAAGGCCGGACAAGATTTGTTTTTAATTTTTAGGTTTTGCGGCCATTTTGTGCAGCAGGGAGCGGAACGTACTGGAGATGTGCACAACTAAGGATGGTACTGATCACTCCTGTAAAGTTTGGTTAAAATCCCACCAGTAGTTTGACCTGTGAAGGCCGGCAAGATTTTTCTATTTTTAACTCTAGTGGCCATATTCTGAAGCGAAGCGGAACATGCCGGCGTTCTGCCCACTAAGGATGGTACTTATCACTCGGACAAGATTTTTCTGGTTTTAGCTCCGGCAGCCATTTTATGCAGCAAAACGGAACATGCTGACAATCGGCACAACTAGCGATGGTACTGACCACTTCTGTGAAGTTTGGTTGAAATCCTACTGGTAGTTTGACCTGTGAAGTCCTGACAAGATTTTTCTATTTTTAGCTAAGGTGGCCATTTTGTGCAGCGAAGAGGAGTGCCGGCGATGTGCACAAAAGGGGATGGTACTGATCACTCCTGTAAAGTTTGGTTGAAGTCCCACTAGTAGTTTGATCTGTGAAGGCAGACAAGCTTAATGCTAAATAATTGTCTAAATGCAACAACTCTCATGAATTTCTATTATTGTTCTATCTGTGGAAAAAATTCGAGATATTGTCTTTAAATGTATTAATTGTGAAATATCTAGTAGTAAGGTTATTTATGACCTATCGTGTAACATTCAAAGTTTTAAGTAAATACCTTAGTTTAGAGATTTGCAGATATGTGTAATTTGTGGACATTTTTATGTTTTGAAAAAAGACGTGCCAGTAAACGGTGGTATAACTATATCAAAATTAAAAAGGTTGTTAAATTAGGCCTACTGTCCCGTTGTATATGGTTTCATGTTAATACCTACTGGTTTAAATATGTTTAACATCCCATTGATTTCTGTTAGTAAATACATTATTTGTCTAAGTAACATATATTTATATATGGACATATAAATAAAGTTGACTTTTAAATATTTGAAATTAAATAACGAAAAATGCAAGTTGGTTTTATGTGACCTAGCTAAAAACGAGAAAAAAATCTAAATTTAGCTTCACCATACAGTTTCACTATCGCTCACTTTCTTAAGTAACGCGGGTGCATTCAATCAATGAGCTGCGAAGAGAGCGTAACAGGAAGAATACGGGTAAGTTCATATACATGTATCTATTAATAACTTATAACATTTTATCAATTACTCAAAAATATTTATAAATAAAAACGATCGTTGACAAAAAAAAGCATTTACATAACTGAATCTCATGAAATTGTGTTTTCAAAACAACTTTAGACAAAGGAAAAGTAAATTTTCTTGAAAACGATTGTTTATCATTTTTAAACCATATCTATCTGTTTCAGTATAAACTTGTTATACTAGTATAAATTAGCTTATTTTATTTTAAATATCTAATCACATAAAATGAACTATTAATTGTAATATTTTGCACAGACCCATGAAAGGATCGGGAAAAATCGGAATATTTCGACATGTTCCGTGTTTCTAAAGGTCGTGTCATTCGACTACTTTCGTAGGGAATGTCAGCTTAATGTTTACTCATTCCTATCTATTGATATATATTGAAAAGGAATTTGTACATATCATTTATCTCGCTGTAATATATTGATTTTGTCAAGTCTTTTCTCAACAGACTTATTGTATTGCAACAAAACAAGTATTAACACATGAATAGCATTAAAATGTTTAAGTAGCACTGTAATTAAAAACCAGTATGCATACAGTATTCGCTGTGCATAACCTGTGCGGGCTTAAATGTTACAAATGACTTCTACAGTTTTGTAGGAAACAAATGTGAGTACTTTGAACACGAAAATGTGATACAAATGGCATTGAAAAATTCAAGGGGAACTGTAGTCAAAATTCTAAATAAGGTCCAGTTGGCTGACATACCATGCATGATAAACCACAAAGTTGTTTCATTGTGTCAAATGGTTTTAGAATTTTCTATTTGATAAGTTTATCTTACGTTTTATTTGGTGGCACATCCTTCAGCGTTCAGTATAACCCGTTTAGATGAAAGGATTTGCTTTTGCCAGAATGATACTTGTACTCTATTTATGTCCCTGATAATACGGTCTGAAAAATGAAAAAAGCCAAAAGTGTATTGTTACGAGCCAGGCGTAACGAGAAAGAAAAGCCAGCAACAAACTTGTAACAATAACAAATTTATTACAGAAAGGTTATTAAAGAAAAATTGAAGAACAATTTATGATTATAAATACCTGAAGTCAAAATAAAAATATTAATCTCAAATGTCTAGAAGATCACTCTAGATAAGTATTTTATGTTCTTCAGTAATCATAATCTAGCACCTTCAACAATAAAGAATAATCTGGAAATTTCTATCTAAATATAATGCATGAATCATAATCTAGAATTTTCTACAACAGTTAAGAAACTTCTTGTTAAATCTTTTGTTTATATTATACTATGGTACACATGTAGTTTATGTTCTAAAAATAGAACAGTGATAATATTGGAAATACCAACTTGTCAGAGATAAACTTTATACATGTAATATGTTGCATACATAACAGTATAAATATTTAATATATTTAAATTAGGTTAACTGAACAATTTTTAACGCTAAAAGAACCAAAATGTTTTGATAAAAATTCGCTCATACAGTAGTATATTCTATCGTCTATGTTTCCAGAATGTCAAAAGAAAAGAATATCAGCTACAACAGTCATTTAAAGAAGAAATGATGCGTAAAGAAAAAATGACCAACAGCAAATTTTGTGAAGAAAATTAACATTGATTGTAGAGAACCACAAAATACCTGTCTCTAAGACAGTTTTGTGTATAGCATCCCCTGTGTTTCGTACAATGTTAGAAGGTCACTTCCGGGTGTGAATCTAATGTGTGTGAATCTATTATTATACGATGTGCATTTATGAATATATTACGCGGTAGCATCATTATCATTATAATGTCAACGTAACAATATATCAAGTCAATCTTTCATAATACGATGAGTACTTATTAATATATTTTGTGGAAACATCTTTATATTTCAAATTAAAAATATATGCAGTCATTATGTCATTATATGATGTCTATCTATCATAATATCGTGTGCATATTTTTGACAACATGTAACGACAGATTGACATAATATATCATTATTTTGACTAATTTAAGAATGATTCCGCACAATATACATGTATTTTGACTCTGTATATAGATGGTTTCACATAATATACTACAAAATACATCGTATAAGGACAGACTGACATAATATACTGTTATTATGGCTCTACAAAAAGATGGTTTCACATTATATACTAACAAATACACATAGTATATTGATAGATTGACATAATTTATAGAGACATTGACATCATATATTGTTATCTCTATATGAGAATTATTCCATATAATATATTCATAATTTCACATCTTATAATGACAGACTGACATCATATAATGACAGATTGACAGAATATATACTTATTTTGACCTTATATAAGGATTGTTTCACATAATACGTTCAAAAAATAACATGGTATCATGATAGAATGACATCATATAACGACACATTGACATCATGTATTGTTCAGTTGAATTGATATTAGGATTCTTCCACATGATATATTCATGAGTGTACATTGTATTAAGAAAGGTTGACTCAATATATTGCTATTTGGACGTTTTATAATTATAAGACAGTCAAGGCTTTTAATTATTTTACCACACCAATTATTTTCAAACTTAAAATACTTGTCAGTTTTATTATTTTTTAACGTCATCTTTTTTACACAATGACTTGAAAATTTACCACAATCGTCTCCTTAAATGTTATTATACGTTAAATTATTTGAACGGAATTTGAAATAAAAATAATTATAGCTGTACCTGTTTTTGTTGTTGTTTTTGATATTTTTGTTATAAACGTCCACAAAACTATTCGTCCACATACCAATATTTTTACAACTGATTTTTACAACTGAAATCGTCATTTATCACTGTCATCTTTACTTGTTCATTCCTTGTGGTTCTATAAGTATTATTGCTGTTAAACTATATGGGAGCCATAAATATGATACTTAGTAAAAAAAGGACATGTGTGCTGATTTCTCAATGATGACTGACGCTACAGTACATGTCTGTAAGAGGTCGATGAGTGTGAATACAAGACAGGACATAAATAAAATACATGTACATATATTAGAAATAAAAACAGATATTTTAATCATCTATAAGATTTTATTTGTATGCAATTATATTCTTTAAATGACGACAATGATTTATCTTGATGTCGAATACATATTATACATTACCCAACACAATAACAAGAAGAAGAACAAGAAAAACACTGCATTTGTACATGTACTTTTATTACAACAAAAAAGAAAGAAAACAAACAAATTTTACATATAGTTACATGTATATGTACAGTACATGTTACAGTACATGTACGTACGTATACTGATGTTTAAATACAGTAATTAATTTTTAAAATTTAAGGTTTCCACCGCGTTGACCGGTGTTTGACCGCCGCGTTCCTCCGCAATTTACCACTGCGTTCCGCGGGGGAAACGGTTTCAGCCGCCGATTTATGTCCGCGGTGGTGAAAATTTTCTGTCCGCGGGGTCACGCGGACAATATCTGAGCAAATTTTCGTCCGCGGTAAACCTCATCCGCGGGGTCACGCGGGTTTTGAAAAAGTCGCGCTGAGCGTACTGTAGCTCTGAGGAGACGAGAGTTGCATATATTTGATGACAGAGTCTTTCAGGTTTGTATTCAAGAAATTCTTACGGAATAATTTGTGAATTAAAAGGACACATCTGCACGGAAGGAAATTGTAAAAGAGAGATTTACTGAGCATTGAGACTAATGGAAAGATTCAAAATTACTGCAAATCACAAACGCATCATGTCAGATCTAATTGAACTGTTACAAGATAACTCTAATGATGGAGAATACGAGGGTTGTCCAAAAAATTCGTGCACTGCAGTTATTGTCGTGAGAGTAATTAATAAAAACAAATGAATTATATATCACTTGAAAGAGAATTTTGTCTCAAATAAGAAAACAAAAGAAAAAGCCGAGTAACCGGCGTGTCGTGTAAAAGAATGGTCATTGAGTTACCTTAGTAACGTAATACCGTGGCAAGACAAAAAAATGGGTAAGTTCATTACTGTAATTGTATTATTTGTTGCTTGTAAATATTAAGTGGTATTTGCTTTTTATGTTATAATTTGTTTTACTGTCAATAATGGAATGATTAATGAAAAGTATTGTGTAGTTTTTATTGTTTTTTATGCAACGTACATGTAGCATATTCCACCAGTGCAGGAATATATTGGACAAACCCTCGTCACATGCGCCGGCATTACGGACGGACGTCTGCCTGACTAGTTGTCATCGTCTTCCGACTCTCTTTCTCTTCCACTGAGCGTATGTGCCATTTAAAACCAGACTTGGTGACACTGAACTTGTCCCGCTTGCCCTTTTTAAGTTCTTTGTAGGTATCTGTTGGTAATTTACCAATATTTGCACCAAATTTAATGATCTTCCGTATTTCCAGACGTTTAGCGACTGACATTTTCACGTAATTACAGTATTGATGACCGCACACAAATGTTTGTTTACGACTGTTAAAATAGGGAAAATGACGCCATATTTTTTAGTGACGTTAGGAATACGTACACACACTTTTCCCTGAATTTTAACGTTAATATGTAGTGTTTAAAAAATACTGGGATGCATCAAAGTAATGAACTAACCCAATTCTTTGTCGTGCGCCAGTATTACGTTACCAAGGTAACTGTATGACGTTTCGTTTTCAGAACATGTCGGTAACATGTTTTTTCTTTTGTTTTCTTATTTAAGATATATCTCCCCTTCAAGTGATATATAATTAATGTTTTTATCAATTACTCACACAACAATAACTGCAGTGCATGAATTTTTTGGACAACCCTCGTATATGGAAGAATTTCTACTTCTCCCAGAAAATATTAAAGATGCTTTACAAAATAAAAAAAATAGATGACTGTTATTAAAAAGGATCATAATGACTGAATGTTTCTTTATATTTATAACTTTGAATGTGATAAAAACCAGTGTTTAAAACGTATAAGAAATAAAACAATCTAAACTAAAAATCTAAAATAAGTCACATTGATGGCTTTTGTAATGTAATACAATACATTGATCTTTCCGTAAAATGAATTCCCTGTTCAAGAATAAAAAAAATATTCATTATTTTAAAAATCAGTTTACACGTTTTCATAATTTAACAATTGTACTTACAAAGTCATAGCAGTGAAAGAATTATTGCCGCAAACAATCATATATCAATTGGTCACAAATCTGCGTTGACTGTTTGAGAACAATTTCCCATTGACCTTAGAGACCCGAAATATCTTAATAAAATACTGTTCCACACTTGGCATTCAATTATGTTCGGTTGATAAGTTGTGCCAGAATGTGTTCCGTGAAAGCCCACGGTAGTTTAACCACTAAACAAGGCAATAGTGTATTTATGTTGTCTGAATATATTACAGACGCACCTAGACTTTTCACATGCAAACAATCATCGCTTAGCAACGTTATTTGTAACGTTTCTATAGAAAATTAAACAGACCGAAAAAAACTGAGATTTTAACAAAATTAAACATAAAATAATTTAGAGGCAAAGGCTTGGCAATGCTTACGAACTGACATACCCGTTATATTCTACTCTTTTTTCTAATAGAATATTCACCAATACAGTTTGTAATTATGCTTGTTCTTATAAAGCAATCTGCTTTAGGGTAGCATGTGACTTTTTGTATATTGGAACTTTGGTTACATATGGTTGATTCTGACACAAAACTTGAATTTGGTGTATTGGTAAGATAAAGATCAGTATCAAAACAATATGTTAGAAAATGTTGGTAAATATATTATTATAAGATTTTCGGGAACAACAATGCATGTAAATGCATGACTAAGTAGGAACTAAGTAAAGTGTATATTAGATGGCTTTGAAATGGAAATATTTGTATACTATAAACAATGATATTATCCGATCATTTCATGTTATAACAAGAGCCATGTCAACATGGCCATCCCCCACCGAATGTGTTTGCTCATTTGAAGAATGTATATGCAGTGCAGAAGTATTCAATTTTAGAGGTACATCTTTAACACTTTTTGAGATAAGCTCCGGACAAAAGAGTAGGAAAAAGAACAAGGGCAATAACTAAAATTATAGGGAAGAGTTATCATTGTTGCGCACAGCATTCCTCCTCAGTAAGATCTATCCACCTATGATGTTTCATGTTGACATCTCAAACACTTTGAGTTATGCTCTACTCAGGTAAAAATTTAATTATAAAAAATAACAAAGGGCAATAACTCAATAATTATGAACGGTAGAGTTATCATTTTTGTGCAATACATACTGTCTGAGTATGATCTATCCACTCATGAAGTTTCATGTTGATATCTCAAAGGCTGTTTGAGTTATGCTCTAGAAAAATATAATTTTGAAAAATAACAAAGGACAATAACTCAAGCATTTTTGCAGAGTTAATAGCCCAAGAAGAAAAATACATTTTGGGCTATTGATGAGGCCACATTTGTGATCACTGATCGCTCTTGTATATACTAAATATTAACTTACATCTAATCATAATATATTGCCGACCGGTTTCTATGTCATCAGGTATTAACTAAATGACGGTTTAACTTTTATTAAAATTAGAACAAATATGAAACATTGTTTTTTTTACAGAAAAAAGGGAACTTTCCTAGACTGCATTGGCAAGACAAAGCTTTTTCAAAGAAATGATGAATACAAAAACATTAAAATTATTGTTACGGAAAAGTAATCTTAGAATCACGAGCTGGGTGTTTGCAAAAAAACTTAATTTTTACTCATTGCTCAGTAATACTCGTAGTTAGTTCAAGTAACGCATTTGAGCTAATAGGTCCCTATACACATTCGAACTAAAATAAATTTCGTAAAATCTTAATAATTGAATAAAAGCAATAACCCTCATGAATTTCTATAATTGTTTATATGTGGAAGTTTCAAGTAAATACCTTATTTTAGAGATTTGCAGGTATGTGTAATTTGTGGAGAATTTTATGTTTTAAACAAACACGTGGTTTATCTACAACAAAATACAAAACGAATTATTAAATTTGGTCTACTTAGTGGTCATAAGGTTTCATGTAGATACCTACTGATTTAAATTTGTTTAGCATTCCAAACATTCAATAAATTCTTTAATTTTATTTAGTAAATACACCCGTTTGTCTAACTAACATATATTTATAGAAAATTTAGACATTAAGTAAAGTTGGCTTTTAAAGAGACGCATCATATTTTTATCTGACCTAGCTGAAAACGAAACTAAAATTTTTGGATAATCTAAATTTAGCTTTAACATACAGGAAGAATACGGGTAAGTGTATAAATATATTACTTACTTATTATATACAAATATGCATTTAAAAGTATTTTTATGAGTGTTTAATATGTTTACCAAAGCGATCGTTGATAAAAAATCATTTACCTAACTGAATCGTGAGAAATTATATTTTCAAAACAAGTGTAGACATCTAAACAGAAAGTAGAATGTTTTGAAAACTAATGGTTTTCATTTTCAAACCATATCTGTCTATTTCAGTTTTAACTTGTTATACTTTTTAATTTCAAATATTTGATCACCTAAAAACAATCTATTGATAATAACATTTTGCAAGACCCTTCAAAGGCTCGGGAAAAATCGGAATATTTCGACATGTTCCGTGTTTCATAGTTATATTAGAATGGAAGGTTATCGATTCTGTCAATTGATATATTTTGAAAAGGACAGTGTACATTATTTATTATTTACTTATCTACCTGTTATTATATTGATTCTGTAAAGTCTTTTCTCAATAGAATTAATGCAGCTTTAACATACAGGAATAAAACAGGTAAGTTTGTATATCCATTTTCTACTTATTACATAAAGTATGCATTTAAAAGTCTTTATGACTATTTAATATGTTTAGATATGATTTGATACCATAACTGAATCGTGAGAAATTATATTTTAAAAACAAGTGTAGATAGAATGTCATGAAAACTAATGGTTTTCATTTTTGCCATATCTATCTATTTCAGTTTTAAATTGTTATTCTTTTAATTTCAAATATTAGATTATATAAAAACGAACTAATATTAACGATTATTAAATTTTGCTAAGACCCATGAAAGGATCGGGAAAATTCGGAATATTTCGACAATTAACGCGTTTCCAAAGGAAATGTCAATCGACAACTTCATAGTTATACCCAGCCAACATTCTATATCGGCCCGACATAAAACCGACATGGTTTTCTATGACGGCCCGATGTCGGCTTTAACATCGGCTGCAAATAGGAATGATGTTGGCCCGACATCGGCAGAACAATATCGGGCCGACATCTTAACGATATAGGCCCGATATTTCTTGCCGACATCGGGCCTACATCAAAACAATGGCGGTGCGATGTCAGCCAACATTAGAAAGATATCGGTCCTATATCGACCAGGTACATGTATCATCCTTATGCTAGCATGTTGATGACATCTAGCAGCAAGCATTTGGCACAACCTGCAAAAAACACAAAATAAAATATAATTATTCTACAAAATTAGACAATAAAGACACATATTTTAACTTAAATGTGCAAATGACAATCACTACCCGCGAAATCATGTGACAAATATTTTCAAACATGATTTTACATCTAAAAAAGAGACAAACAGATAAATTGTGTTTTTCCAATAATGTTAAGTGTAAAAATCAAATTATTAACAGCGTTTACAGATTTTTGAATCATCATTACATTAATAAAAAACATGCTTTTCATAACCTTCCTTTGTTAGCTTTTCTTTTTGGCGCTTAATCTGTTAATTGTAGGACTGCGGTGAATATTTTCAAGCTTTTCATTTAAGATATAATAAAAGAGTGATTTTTATGTAGTCAAAACGTAAATATTGAATTTAATAACAAACCACATATCATTTCCAAACTCATCTATGATTATTTTAGAAATTCATATCAAAAATTACAATTATTTGCTGCATGATTTTTAATTCAACAGAAAACGCAATATCGTACCGATGCCAATCCGATATACAAAATACTTGCATTGATAGGTCATGTAGGCCCGACGCAGACCCGATGTATCTTTTTTGATCTAACACAAAATGTGGTTGATATTGTTCTAGTAATTGAAATCATACACAGGACAATTTATTCACATTATTAAGTCAATAATGGCATTGCAATTAGAATTTTTCAAAATATTCAATATGTCGGCACTGCAGCGGCCCGACGTCGGCCAATAGTCGGCATATTTTGCCGACATGCCGACATTAATCCTATATCGGCCCGATATGGTGATGCTAGCTGGGTATTAGATGGAAGAATTTTTAAACGCGCCTGTTTATTGATATACATGTATATCTAAAAGAAATTTGTAAATATCATTTATCTACCTGTTATATATTGATTTTGTCAAGTCTTTTCTCAATAGAATGAACATATTGCAACAAAACAATTATCAACATGCATAACATTAAAAACGGTGATGCAAATACTGTACCCATCGTGCATATCATGGGCTTATTTCTTACAGTCTTAGAGAATTTTGTGAAGCTGGAAATGTTTCAATAGGACACGGGTGCCCCCTCACGCCACTGTTATGTCAATTTTATGATTCTAGGTCAAATATTTTTTGGACAACATGTGCCACAAGTTAAAAACAAAAAAATCTTTTACTAAGTAAAGGGCAGGAACTTTACAAATACTGAATTAATCCACAAGCAAACCCCAAGGTGCGGAAGTACACATACTGACAACATTCTTGTAAACTTTCAGGCCTACAGGTCAAATACTTTTTGAGCTATGCATGAACAAGTTGAAAATTGCAAATTAATACTACTGTAGGTCAAGGGCAATAACTCTAACAAAACTGAAACAAATCCACATTCAAAGCCCCAGGAGCATAGCTTCACAGTGATGTTGATCACTATTCCTGTAAAGTTGGTTGATTCTCACTCAAGCACTCAATGAACAAATAACACAACATAATGAAACGGTTTTTACTAAGCCAAGGGAAATAACTCTACAAATGCTGGATAAATCCACAACCCAAGGTGCAAAACTACATATGCTTAGCAACAGTCCCGTAAGGTTTCATGGCTCTAGGTCAAATCCTTTTTGAACTACATGCAACACAAGTTGAAAATTGCAAAATTTTACTAACTCAAGGACAATAACTCTAAAAATATTTAATAAATCAACTCGAAAAAAACCCAGGTGCACAACTGCTGCACATGCTGATCAACATTCCTGTAAAGTTTTATGACTCTTGGTCAAATCTTTTTTGAGTTACATGTGACACAAGTTGAAAATTGCAAATGTTTACTAAGTCAAGAACAATAACTTTAAAAATACTAAATAAATCCACATGAAAATACCAAGGAGCACAACTACAAATGCTGATCAACATTTCTGTAAAGTTTCATGAGTCTGGGTCAAATACTTTTTGAGTTACCTGTGACACAAGTAGAAAATTGCAAATTTTTACTAAGTCAAGGGCAATAGCTCTAAAAAATACTAAATAAATCCACACGAAAATACCCAGGTGCACAACTGCACATGCTGATCATCATTCCTGTTAAGTTTCATGACTCTATGTCAAATACTTTTAGAGTTACGTGCGACACAAAAGAAAACAGACTGACAAAAGGACGGATGGACAAGGGAACATCTAAATGACCCCCCTCTAAAGTCGGGGCACACAAAATTTACGAAATATATGCTTGTTTTGAAAACGTAAACATAATTTTCAAAGAGGTCAAGTTTAGCTGACGTACCATGCATGATAAACAACATAGTCGTTTCATTTTGTCTCAATACTTGAGAATTGAATGAACTTAACTCAAGTTTATCTTACGACATCAGCATAACACATTTAGACTCACAAGCGTTCGGCACATTGTCCTGCCAACAATGGTCAATTTTTTATAAAATAACCTCTCCTTGATGATCAAGACTAGCTTCCATTTAATATATACAGTGAAATTTGAGAAAACCGGACGCTGAGAAAATCGGAACTCTCTAAATACCGGACGAATAATTCAGTCCCAAATTTTCCCTTCTTAAAACTATTGTATTAAACATTGACAATACCGGAATCTGTAAAAACCGAATATCGGACGGTTGATTGGGGACTACAAAGTCAATTATATAGACAATTACCCTGACAATACCGGACGACGAATGTGTGAATAACCTTGTGTACTTATCAATTGGCTAATACGTTAACTGAGCGGAAACGGAACAATGATTGTCTGATTTGTTTATAATGTCTCTTTTCACAGTTTGATTTATTGTAAGGTATAGATGTTACCGTTTTATATAAATGCCAAAATGCACGAGGAATTGATCAGGTAAAATCAGTATGAATAAACAATAGAGTATTTTTTCTACTGTGTTGCTTTTTGTATATTCATTTCCTAAAATGAAAACGACATTTATCGGCGCTAAAGTCTATTCCATGGCCGAAAATAATTCGACGAGAGCTGTCTACAAGTGTCAAAGTTAAATTAATTAAAGACAGTGAAACTTTGCCGAGACCTACTTTTAAAATCGGATCAATATGTTATTATTATAAACAAACAAAGTAAACTATGTTCGTTAAATCATTACCCATTACCCAGATGTAAACATATGCGGATGTACTCGGACTTGATCGTTATGAGGTAACTTCTGTTCATTTAAATCCAAACTTTAATTGTATTTATATGCAAAAATGGGACAAAAACTGTTACAATTAAAACATATTTTCTTGTTTTTTTATCATTCTTTATTTAGCAATTAACGTACACATGATCATGAAAATGCAAATATACAGCATCCTTTGTAAGTCATTGCCCGGTTATAATATGAGATCCTGAACAACTGAAGGGGACATTGAGAATACCGGACCGCTGAGAAAACCGGACAAAACCCTCAGTCCGAAAGCCGTCCGATTTTCTCAAATTTCACTGTATAACATTTATACAAGGTATATAATTCGCCGTAGAGTATTCCCCTTGGCATATAATATATCATTCAGTAACCGTTTAAATTATTAAGTCATCTTTATTCATTTACGATAAATAAATTATCAAACGTGAAGAATTACCGTACAATTGTGAGGTCGACATGTTTTATGCAAATGAAAATTCCAAGATTATACCACAAGTAGACATACATTTAGCTGTTAGCCAAATATAAATGTGCAGAACGGGTGTCTTTAGATTAAGATATCTGCTTTTGTCGAAATAGTTTTCACATATCTATCTATGTCAAAAAAATGGTCATTAATATTGAGTATTAATGGGAAGTGTAACCGGTTTCTATAATTTCAAAAGACCAAAAATGCTTTTACCATTTTCAGTTAATATCAGCTCATACAGCCGAACATTCTGATATCGTATTAGTTTCCAGAATGTCACAAGAAAAAAAGATCAGCTGCAGCAGTTCTGAAAAAGAAGAACTACAGGATAAACAGATATTGGTCAACAATGAATTTTGTGAAGAAAATGGAATCGGAGACCTAACGTTTATTGTAGAGAATCACAAAATACCTGTTTCTAAGACAGTACTGTGTATAGCATCCCCAGTGTTCCGTACCATGCTAAAAGGTCACTTCCGGGAGAAAACGGAGACTGAGATACCATTACCTGGCAAAAGTTACGAAAGCTTCGTTGAATTCCTGAGATGTATTTATCCTGACAAGACAAAAAAGGTGAAAGGTAATTGCTATAACTTTTAAAGTGTATTTTTAAGGACCCAAATGTGCACCAAAACGAATCTACTTTTATTCTTTTATTTATATTTTTTTCTCTTTTCTAGACAGTTTTGTTAGTTTGTTTAGATTAGTTTTCTAATCTTCAATTATTAATTGTATTCACCATTACATATCAAAAGGAATGATATTTGCATATGAAATTAGTTTTTTTGTTGCAATTATGTATGTTTTTGTTTTTATTTTTGACCTTTAAAATTTACAAAGTGACTTTAAAGAGTTTCCACTGAGGTTTTTTGACATGATGGGACTGAAAATATTCTTTTCGAGATAAATGTACCATTTGATAAAGGTGTAGACCACGAATCTTTGTGCAACTTTTCAGAACATTCGCGCACTTAATTTTTCCAGAATAATTATTCAAATTGTAAAAAAATGACCCAAAATAAAAAGCGATTAAACGCTTTTCACTCAAATTAGGCTAAGAAAAGCATAAAACTACGATTTTTGATTTATTTTAAAGTATATTTCTTAACTATCTTTGCAATATATTTCTGTATAAAGCGCCCCAGTTCATTTATGTAAGAAATTCTTATGTTATGTTTTTAGACTTTTTAACCTCAGTGGAGTCCCTTTAAGTAACAAATAATGATAGCTTTAGCCTTTAGTATTTCATCTTAAATAAGCGTATGAAGAAATGCAGTTGCGACCCGAATTCGATCTGCTGACCTATCACTTCATAACCAAGCATGTTACCCCTAAGCTAGAGGCTTCCAATACAGTTATCAAGAAAATGTTAGAGTAAAACAAATGTTTCTCTAAATTTAGAATTAGAGTTAGTAATCATCTTAAAAGCTGAATGCCTCTAGATGAGTCAAAATATCTCAAGAAAATTAACTTGAGAAAAATGTACAAAGATTCTATGAAAAATATTTTTTTCAAGATTCCAGTAAAAATTCACATGGTGTGTGATTAATTATTCATTTTGCAGTTTTTATCACCATATCTCTACTGTGTTACTATCGCGGTAAGATATTTTTGTTAATTCACGCGGATTGTAAATGCTGTTTTCAATTTGTAAATTATTAAAAGTGCAAAATTCAACCATTTTAAAGTGACATTATGCTCATTGTTTTGACTATATATTTCAAAAGACTGACTGTTAAAACATGTAAAGCCCATCTAAATACTCGTACCCACTCTTTTGAAAAAAAGAGGACGTTGGTGGACAATATGTTACAGCTAATATCCGATATATAATTATATAAATTTACTTGGGTCACGTGAGTTATTTATCGTTAAGCAAGCTTAATCATAAAACTGAAAGGAATCATGGCAAAAAGTAAGCTCAGTACCGATCTATCGAACACATTTGCCCTCGCCTTCCAGGTCCGAGAAGTCGAAATTCAACTACATATTTTTGTTATCAATTACAGTAAAACACTAGGATTACACAGGGAGAATGTCCGTTAAACATGGGAAGAAAAGTTTACGTTTAACTGTAAAAAATGCAACGGGCATAGCATTACTTTCACTTTCGTACATCTGGATAATTATTTTAAAGCTAAACACAAATCATTTAAAGAAAACTGACTCTAAAGATATGGCACCAAATCTTGAGTGTTTAACGTAGCTTTGATAAGCAATTATGTATGCAATAATCTTCCGAAAGTGCTAGAGAGTGTCCTGTTAGTCACTTGATGCTAATTAAAGTGAATTTAATAAACAATCAATGACATGAAGCATAAGGTGACTCACATCAATTATCAAATACTTACTTTGCATTCTCATATTGTTGTCATATAATTTTCTAGGTCTCTATAGCAAAAAATGATACCTTTTAGAAATTTAAGTATCAGTTGAATGCCTGAAGGTGAACCACAAATCATCCAATTTAGATATAAGAACGGTACTATACTACTAAATACTTTGTTGCGAACCATTTATAAGTAATTTGTTTCGTCTACTGCTGACCGATGAAATAAGTAATTTACTTATTAATGTTTTCTAAAAATGCCAAGAATAATGCATACATAAGACACCATGCTTGTGTATAGAATTCAAAGCGTATTTTATCCTGTAAGCCAATGCTCTACATCAATCTTTTTCCCAGTCCAAGAAAACAAGCAAAATCAAAGTTATCAGAGAGACTCTCTGATACTTTCCGAATTATCAAAGGAACTTTTGGTCATTAGAAAAATCGGGCAAAATTTTAATATTTACTTTCCATTATAAATAGGTCATTATCGCTGGCAAAGAAACATACCACAAATGAACAAGTAAATATGTACAAATGAGAAAAAGATATGGAAATTTTACTAACATCTACCAGATTGAAGAGATAAAAAATTGACTAAAAAGTTTGTTCTGACACATAATACAATATGTAAGGCAAGAACAATCGTCAAAGTTTGATTTTAATTAGTATTACAAACTCTCTTTGTTTAAAGATGAAAATAATTATTTCTGACGATATTTGTGTTGATATATTCACAAGTTTTCCAACGAAATCCCTGACAGTTATCAGAAGTACTCCTAAAAAGTTATCAGAAGAACTCCATCCATCGAGTAACAGTTACTACCCTTACACATGTGTCCACACTTTATACTCTTGGATGGGCATAATGTCACTTTATGCATCAATAGTACATTGTATTCAATTGCTAATAAGATTTTGTTGTTCTTTTTATCTTTCTCCAGAAAAAAATGTGTACATGCTTCTCCCCTTGGCTCATGAATATAACGTTGAGAAAATGATGAAACGTTGTCAAAAAGTGATCATGCAAATAATAAAGAATAGGCACACAAGGAATGTGGAAGAATTGTACCGGCATATACGTTTGGCTGAACTTTATAGCATAGAAGAAATGAAAGAAAGATGCATTTATCTGGCCTCAGAGAATACTCTTAAACAGTTCAAAGCTGCCAGAACGATGTATCAAATATCGGATGCAAACTATCTCACGATCATAGAGCTGGCTCTGAGAAGGAAAGAGCTTGATAAAGATGATGAAAAGGGCCTATCTTTAATAAAAAAAGAATCGAATGATTTTTTTATTGACCAAGTTACTTTCACTCTCAAAGGGAAAATTGACATGAGAGAAAAAGCTTCAACAAGATGTTTGAAATCATTA
This sequence comes from Ruditapes philippinarum, assembly GCF_026571515.1. NCBI lineage: Eukaryota > Metazoa > Mollusca > Bivalvia > Venerida > Veneridae > Ruditapes > Ruditapes philippinarum. The sequence continues at coordinate 154,456 of NW_026863729.1, read as the reverse complement.
AGACTGGCTGAAAGATTCAACATTCAATTTGACAAATCAAAACTACTTGACACTCTGAGGCATTCTTACAACAAAATCAAAGATAATGAAGAATTTGACCTGCTTCCAGACACCATTAAATCTGCTTTAAAGAATTGAAATTAAGTATTTTTGTTATTTTAAGACTAAGACTAGATACCTGTCTGTCACACTTCTGTTTTGATATGAACTTATTTCATCTGATAATATTATAAAACATTTTACCTGCACAGATCAAAGATAAATTTGAATGTTTTCCTTAAATTTTGCATGCACATTTTTATGTTACAATAGAAAAGTCTTTTTCACACTCATTTCATTGTTGATGAGCATGATGTAACATTACATAGCTTGACGTACATTTTCGAAACTTTGTTATGTCACGAAGGGCAGCAAATTTAAATCGAACCGTCTGTCTGTCCGTCCGTCTGTGAGTCAAAACTTCATTCATATCCGGACTGTAATTTTGTCAAACATTGAGGGATTTTGAAATAACTTGGCACAAATGATGCAACATCAAGCCGATGCGTCGCGTTTAAAAACCACGCCCATACTGCAAAGGTCAAGGTTAAAATAACATTTTGAAGTTTCATATTATCACGATAAGAGTTAGTAGGTACACGCAATTATGTCCTGGCTATATATATAAAGGATTATAGAATACCTTGGTATCAATGTTTTCCACATCAAGACAATGAGGGTTATTGTGTCACGTCCAATAACTATGTCCCTATCTCAAAGGTCAAGGTCACTCTTTCATTTTGAAGTTTCGGTTTATAAAAATAAGAGTTTATAGGTACACACATTTGTGGTCGGACTGTAATTTTTTCATGCATCGAAGGATCTTAGAATAAATTAGCATAAATGTCTACCACACCAAAGTGATGTGACGCGTCTACGAATCACGCCCATATCTTAAAGGCCTTGAATACACTACCATTTGTAAGCTCACTTTATCACAAATAAAGTTTATAGGTGCATACATTAGTGTCCGGACTGTAACTTTGCAATTCATCGAAGTTTTTTAAAATAACTAGGCATAAATGTCAACACAAGACGACATGTCGCGTCGCGTACAAAAATTTACCTTCAAGGTCAAGGTCACACATATAATTTGGTATTACTCATTCTCTCGAGAAAAGTTTGAAGATACGCATTCATGTCCGGGTTGGAACTTTGTCATGCAATGAATGATTTTTAAATAACTTCACAAATTTCTAGCACATCAAGACGATGTGTCACAGCTTAGGCTTATGTCCGTCTGTCCGTCCGTGCGTCCTCGCTTACACAACTATTATGTCCGGACTATAACTTTGTCATGCATTGAAGAGTGTTTAAATAACTTGGTACAAAAGTCTACCACATCACGATGACATGTTGTATGTAAAATCCATATTCCTACCGCAAAGGTCAACGTTACTCTAATAGTTTGAAGGTACATATGATAAGATTTTGAAGATACACATAAAATGTATCGCATCCAAGACCCTTGTCCCAAGGTGTTAAGCTTGCTATAAATAGCACTTCATTTCACAAAAAAATTATTAAGCAATTAGTTACTTAAATTCTCGTTTTTTTCATAATACCAGCATGCTTAAGAAACCTTTTAAGGGGCATTTGTCACTTGCATGACAGCTCTTGTTCTCGTTATTTTCAATAATTCTCGTTTAGCAGTATTAATAATAGAACCTGATAAAAAGGTTTAAAAGAACAACTTTGTAGTCCTAAAGTTACAAAACAAGACCAGTAACGAGTTCGCAAAAACAAGATCAGGACCGAGTTCAATCTTACCAAAATCGTTAAAAAATATTATAAAGCCTCGAAAAAATCATTCATACATTGTACGTAGAAACCAGCTGTGGCATCTAAAATAGATTAATCATCATCATCATCTCAAGTAATTGCATCGCTCCGCAAGGAGTAAGCTCGCAATCGGACAAAAACTGTATATACATACGCAGCAGGCAGGACTGACTGTTTTCCAAAATAAAAATAAAAAGTTCCCCTATTTAAAGTTTCTATTAAAAGAGAAAAAACAACTCCGTGACTAGTATTTTATATGTTGGCTGGCCAGAGCTGATTGGAAAGCATCCAGGCTGGTCTAGTAAACAACGTTTGGGGGAGCTTGTTCCGAAGCACGATGGTTGCGGAGGAGGAGAAACTCTTTTGGAAGATGGAGGTACGTGCTCTGATTTGCCGGAAGCGTTGGTTGTGCCCTCTGATAGTCGGGATTAAAAGCCATCTGCCAAACATCCTCCCAGGATTGGAGACTATCAAGGTCATGTTGAAGTTGGCTGAGTCCTCGGGGCTACGGATGATTCTATACAGGAGGCAATCATCGGCGAAGAGTCGAGCCGTAGATTGGACTTTAGATGGTTAATCATTAATGCAGGCCAAGAAAATAAGAGGGCCAAGGACGCTGCCATGAAGGACACCAGAGGTGACAGGTGAGGTAGCTGAAAAGGTGCCCTCAAGGACAACCTGTTGTGCGCGTGAAGAAAGTCTTCAATCCAGGAGTGAGTTGTGCCTCTTATTCCATTTTTCACAATATGCTCATGGGTGAAAGGGTTAAGTAAATACCTTATTTTAGAGATTATGAAGATATGTATAATTTGTAGACATTTTTAAGTTTTGATAAAGAACGTGGTATAACTTTATCAAATTTAAAAAATGTTGTTAAATTTGGCCTTTTCACCCTTCATATATGGTTTCATGTTAATACCTACTGGTTTAAATATGTTTAACATCCAACAAATCATTTGATTGTATTCAGTAAATACATTTTATATCTAAATAACATTTATTTAACATACAGAATTCAGACATAAAGATAAAGTTGACTTTTAAATATTTGAAATTATATAAAGATACGCATCGACGTCTTATTCTTCCTTTCGCTCATGAATATAACGTAGAGGATGATGAAGACGTGCTTATGCGCACAGTTAGGAAAAGTAACAAAGAGAATGTTGAAGAATTGTATCGGCATATCCAATTCTCTGAAATGTATAGCCTAGAAAATTGAAGGAGAAGTGCATTTATCTAGCTTCAGAGCATACTCTTAAACAATTTAAAACTGCTAGAGAAAAGTACAAAATAACAGATGTCAGCCATGATAAGATTAAAGAGCTTGCCCTGACAAGACATGAGCTGAATAAAGCTGATGACAAAGTTTTTACAGCAAGGGCAAAACTCCATCTGTATTCTTCTCTGGACGCGGTGCAGTGTGACTTTAATGGGAAATTAATTATAGATGGAAGAAAGGCAAGCGATGTTTGCCAAGCATTAAGAGTAATTGAAAGATTTAAATTTACTACAGATAACTCAAACATTAAGTCAAACTTATTGGAAAAGTTACAAATCTTTTATGACAGTGAAGAAGATATGGAAGAATTTGATCTTCTCCCAGAAAATGTTAAAGCTGCTATACAAAACAGAAACAGAAGTTAAGCATGTGTTGTTGTAAAATAATACGAGTGATGAACATGAAATTAATCTATAAGGAAGGTTTGATTATCATTTAGAGTATTATCCTGTTTACGATAATTAGTTTTTATATCTATAATTAGTGTTCTATCCTAGCGACAATATCAGAAATCAAATATAAATATTCTTATTTATCAGTGTGTTAAATGTAGTACTAATAATACATAACGTCACAATAAAATTAAAAAATGTAAGCATTCAGCTAAAAAAATAAAGTTCATAGAAAAAAATACAATAAAATATGACATTAAGAATTAAAAACATGTAAAGATATACATAATCTATGAAATGATTTCGTGTTTGTTGCTAGAACTTTGTACTAACAAATTACTATATATAACATAATTATTTAAATATAAACAAAGTTCAATAATTTGACCTGGACAGTCAAGGTCATTCAAAGCTCAATGTCAATGTCAGTTTAACCTTCTAGGAGGTCTTTTCCAAAATGTTGTTTTGCCAAATATGAAGATAATCCATTAATTTATTACCAAGTTAAAGTCAAAAATCAATATAAATTCAATAATTTAATCTTCAAAGTTAAGTTCATAAAAGAATTAAGATAAATATAAGTTTAATTTACATGTTAGCCTTTCTCTAAAGAATATTTTGATATAATATGAAGTCAATCCATTTCAAAACATAATAATAGACAGTTATAGCAAAAAACATAAATAAAATAAAAAAAATATGTAAATGAAAATAATGAAATGAAATATGAAAATTTCATTAATTTAACTTTCAAGATCAAATCATTTATGAGTGATGGTCAATAGCTCTCTGATAACCTTAAAGTCTATCCTAAAAATTATACATTATTTTCAAGTTTGAAGACAACCCTTTTAAGAATAACAAAGTTATAGCCACTAATATTTACAAAAATCAGCTAAAACAAGCAAAATATAGACATTTAATCTTGAAGGTCAAGAAAAGCAGGTCTTTATAAAGATTTTGTCCCAAGGGATGTTGTAGTCAAGTATGAACACAAGACATCAAGAACTTAAAAAGGTTAAACGTTGATGACGGCAAGCTGAAAGACGATTGACGTCTGAAATACGGAAAGTTCATATTAACAAAACAACCGGATAGGACTTTATAGAATTAAGAAACGTAAAAACACTGAATAAGTGTTTGCCAAAACATTGCTGGGTTTACAATGTAATTATCTTAATATGTTATGAAAACATTCTGTTATTAACGATATAATGACTACTTTAAATATTAAGATATATTGTAGAGAATGTATATGATCTGTATGTACTTTAATACTAGCTTAAATTAGTTCATTTCTTTACTGTATAATACGTCTTACTATTTTAAACATGTGCAAAGTGTATGTCTTGTGTAATAAAGTATAATTGCTTGATATGTATTGTTACTTTCAAGCGCCAGCATATCTTATGTGTTCGCATTTAATATACGAAAAGAATAACTGACAACTTGTGATATTTCTCATTTTTATAAATTGTCGACTGGTTTCTATGTCCTTAGGTGTTGACTGTATGCTGGTTTACTTTTTATTTAATACGAAACTTTTTTTAAAAGTAAAACGTTATTTTCCCGAATCGCATTTGCAAGTGTGGCTTTCAATTTAAAGCTGTGTCAACAAATTATAGAAACGAAAACGTTCAGGATCTCTAGCTGCGTCGGTTCAAACGCAGTAAAGAACATGCGTTTGCTTCCTTGAGCAAGAATTACCCATTACTCCTGAGAGATTTCGAGCTGATACCTACACGTTCGAACTAAAATAAATTTTGTTTGTTCGTTAGATTGGTATTCACGTCACGCTGGCACATAAAAGGTCATTTGGCGATGTTAAAGCATTCCTGGTGGAGGAAGACCGCAGGTGCCCTTCCGTGTATTCTTTAAGGCACGAACGGGTACCTGAGTAGAACCACCGCCGTTCCGTAAGCTAGCTGGATAGCTTTCTCACATGAAAGAATTCAAAGTCCATGTCGGGATTCGAACCAACAGCGGTGAGGGGCAAGTGGTTTGAAGTCAACGACCTTAACCACCCTGCCACGGACGCCCCGAATAAATTTTGTATAAACTAAATAATTGAATAAAAGCAATAACCCTCATGAATTTCTATTATTGTTTAATCTGTGGAAAACTTTCTTATTTGTGTTACATGAAACAATTTGTGATATTGTCTTTTCATGAATAAACAGAGAAAATATATCGTAAGTTTATTTATGGCCCATCATGTAACATGCAAAGCTTCAAGTAAATAACTTGCTTTAGAGGAAGCTATCCAGCTAGCTTACTGAAGTCGGTGGTTCTACTCAGGTGCCCGTTCGTTCCTGAAATAATGCACGCAAGGGCACCTGACACTTTCCTGCACCAGTGAAGCTGAAACGTCACAATATGTGTCGATGTGACGTAAAACCGAAAACAAAACAAAAACAAAGTATTTTAGAGTTTTGCAGGTATGTGTTATTTGTGGACTTTTTTGTGTTTTGGAAAAAAAAACGTTGTATAACTTTATCAAAATTTAATAAAAAATAAAAAGGTTGTTACATTTGGGCTACTGACTCGTCGTATATGGTTTAAATATGTTCAAATAACATCTCACATATTCTGTACTTTTATTCAGTAAATACATTTGTTGTCCAAGTATCATATATTTTTACAGAATTCTGACATATAAATGAAGTTGACTTTTAATGTTGAAGTTATACAAAGAAACGCACCATATCAAAATGCAAATTGTTTTTATCTGACCTCGCTGAAAACGAAAGTACAATTATTTGAAAAAGAATACGGGTAAGTTTATTAACCTTTTGCTTACTTATTACATAACAAATATATGCACTTAAACGTTATGAATATTTTGAATATTTCCTATATTTTGATACCAAAACGATCGTTGATAAAAATTTATTTACATAACTGAATCGTGAGAAATTTTGTTTTGAAACAAGTTCAGACAACGAAACAAAAAGATAAAAGATAAAGATACGCAGCATATCTGATATCTGACCTAGCTTGAAACGAAACTAAAAGATAGAATAGAGGTATGTTTATTACTTACTTACTTACTTACTTACTTACTTACTTACTTACTTACTTACTTACTTTACGTATGTACGTTCTTACGCATTCACTCACTCACTCACTCACTCACCCACCCACCAACTCATTCTCTCACTCACATAAAAATATGCACTAAAACGTCTTAATGAATGTTTAATATGGTTTGATACCAAAATGAGCGCTGACATTAATTAATAAATTATTAAATTACTTTACCATCTCTATTGAATTGCGAGAAATAATGTTTTCAAAACAACTTTAAACATCGAACGAAAATTGTTTTGAAAACGATTGGTTATCATTTTTAAACCAGCTCTATCTATTTCAGTATGAACTTGTAATACTAGTAAGAGCTTAATTATAAATTTTTATTTCAAATATTTAAATAATCACATAAAAACGAACTATTGATAATAATATTTGAAAGGCTGGTAAAAATCGAAATATTTCGACATATCCCGTGTTTCATAGTTATCATACTAGATAAGAAATGTCAGTTTTATGTTAATTTGACGAATGATTAACGCTCCTATCAATAGATTTTATTCGAATAGCATTAATCTAGTTATATATTGATTTTGTCAAGCCTCTTTTTAATAGACTGATTGCAACAAACAATTATTTAAGAGGAAACACTGTTATACAAGTACAGTACACGTTTGTGCATATCACGAGGTTATTTGTTACAGTCTTACTTCAAGTGTTGTATGACAGCTGTAAAAAAATGCCCCATACTTCACTTCAGTGTTTTATATTTTTCTGGTCATTCGGGATCATTGATGCCAGCACTATAAAGTGTTGAGAATTTAAAACCGCTCAAGCCGGTGCTAGGGGGCGTGAGGGATGTCGCACGTATTCATTATCCCTCATGTACAGACTCAAGCAAACCGAGTCTGCAATTCTCTTGTAATTTTGTTGTGATTAAGGCTTCCGACAGATCACTTGTTTCCAGATTTTTAGAGAGTTTACAAAACGTCTGCAAAAATAGGTGCTTGTTTTCGAAAACCAACAACTGTTATAAATGGAATTGAAAAATTAAATATAGAATATAGACAAAATTTTAAAACAGGTCGAGTTGACTGATGTGCCATGCTTGATAAACAACATATTTATTTCAATGTGTCAAATTGCTTGCGAATATTCTGGACATACCATGAGCTTGGTAAGTTTATCTTATGTTTCATAATGTGGCATAACCATCAGCACTCAGCACATCCCGTTTATATACAGAGATCTACCATTGCCAGATTTATATTCGCATTCAACTTATTTCCCTGATAATAAGATCTAAAAGAAAAGGCATTTATATATAAATATTTAATATATTTAAATTTGGTTGATTGACCAGTTTCTATTTTACTGAAAGACCAAACAAGTTTTTAAATCAAAGTCAGCTCATGCAGGGATATGTTCTATCGTCTTAGTTTTCAGAATGTCACAAGGAAAGAATATCGGCGACAACAGTTATGAAACAAAAGTAGATATTAGTCAACAATGAATTTTGTAAAGAAAATGGAATCGCAGGCCTAACATTGATTGTAGAGAATCACAAAATACCTGTTTCAAAGGCAGTTTTGTGTGTAGCATCCCCAGTGTTTGTATTTGTATCGTTTTTTGTTAACTATATTCTCTGCATGAACGGAATAGATCATTTGAATTATATATGATCTGGTATTCAAATTATTTAAACCTTTCACTGTAGAAAACATTTTATACTTGGTATAATGAACAGTTTAGATCATATTATTACGACATTGTAAACTGAACATAAAGCTTGAACATTATAACTTGTATAAACGTTATCACTATATATCATAGTTTGTAAAATAATTTCAAACCATCTCCAGCAATGTCTACAGAGATGAATGTCAACGACGAATTTCACAAAGGTGGTAAATTGGCAGATGTGACACTCGTTGTTGAGGATCATAAAATATTAGTTTCTAAGGCAATACTTAGTATCGCTTCGCCTGTGTTTTGTGCCATGTTCGACAGTGACTTCCAGGAGAAAACAGAGAAGGAAATACAATTACCCGGAAAGAGTTACAAAGATTTTGTTGAGTTTCTAAGATGTATTTATCCTGACAAGACGAAGAGGACAACCGGTATAGAATGGTATTTTAGTCTTATATTGTTAATGTTAATACCTATTCTTTGAAATAATATAGTTTTATCTTAAATGATGGTTTTAACGCAATTTTCAGTGTTGAACTTAAGATAAACATTTACATCCAAGTATTGTCAAACTAGTTAATTTATTTTTATTGATCAATGTAGAGATATCATACTCATGTGTCAGCGTTTTTGTCACAATGTTGGTTAATGTTTTCTATGGAAAGCATTGACTGCCTTATGATTATAAAATGAACGTTGTTGTATCACTCTTTTTTTACAATGTCCACTCATGAATATATCATGTTGACTCAATATATTGCTATTTGGACGTTTTATATTTATAAGACAGTCAAGGCTTTCAATAGTTTTCTTACAATACCAATTATTTCCAAACTTACAATATTTGTCAGTCACCATCATCCTCATTTCAAAACGTGTAATGGTTGAGTGTGATGTCTTACTAACAGTTGTTGTTTAGTCTTCGCAATAATTTTAAAGAAGACAATTTAAAAATGGTGTCCTTAATATACTTTATCTATCAACATTGTGTTAATCTTCCTTTTAAATGTGTTTATGATCAGAAGGAAACGTCTACATCCTTCTTCCTTTGGCTCATGAATATAACGTTGAGGGGATGATGAAACGTTGCCACCAACTGGTAATGGAAATAGTAAAGAATAAGCACAAAGGAAATATTGAGGAATTATACAGGCACATTCATCTTGTCTGAACTATATAGCCTGGAAGAAATGAAAGAAAAATGCATTTATCTGGCCTCTGAGCATACTCTCTACCGGCTTAAAGCTGCCAGAACGGCATACCAAATATCAGATGCCAGTCATTACAAGATAATAGAGCCGAGAGTTGTATATATTTGATGACAGAGTCTTTAAGGTTTGTAATACAAAGGAAGGAACATATCGGGAGGAAATAAATAAGAATTCAAGAAATTCTTACGGAATAATTGTGAATTAAAAGGACACATCTGCACGGAAGGAAATTGTAAAAGAGAGATTTACAGAGCATTGAGACTAATGGAAAGATTCAAAATTACTGAGAATCACAAACGCATCATGTCAGAGCTAATTGAACAGTTACAATATCATTATGATGATGGAGAATATATGGAAGAATTTCATCTTCTCCCAGAAAATATTAAAGATGCTTTACAAAATAAAAATATAGGTGACTGTTATTGAAAAGGATTATAATGAATGAATGTTTCTTTATATTTGTAACTTTTCAATGTGATAAAAACCAGTTTTTAAAACGTGTAAGAAATAAAACAATCTAAACTTTAGTCACATTGGTGGCTTTTGTAATGTAATACAAAACATTGACCTTTCCGTAAAATGAGTTCCCTGTTAAAGAATAAAAAAAATATTCATTCATCATAAATAATTAGTTTACACGTTTTCGTATTTAACAATTGTACTTACAAAGTCATAGCAGTGAAAGAAATATTGCGGCAAACAAGCATATATCAATTGGTCACAAATCTAAATTTTCTCTTTTCTCCAAAAAAGATTGAAAGTAAGAACAAACGCTGGTATTAGAATATCTAATTCATTTAAAATAAATAAAAAAAAATAAAACACTGTGATAACCAAACTGTTACTTGTTTGTATGACCTCTTCGTACTGCAATGACTGCTTGACAACAATTTCCAATTGACCTCAGAGACGGATAATATCTTTATAGAAAACTGTTCCAAATTAGGCATTCAATTAAATTCAAAAGATTATGTTCGATTAATTAGTTGAATGTGTCAGAATGTGTTCGGTGAAAGCCATTGCTCGTTTAACCACTAAACAAGGCAATAGTGTATTATGTTGTCTGAATATATTCAAGACACACCTAGACTTTTCACATGCAAACAATCATCGCTTAGCGACGTTATTTGTAACGTTTCTATAGAAAATTAAAGAAACCGAAAAAAAAAAACCCAGAGATTTTAACATAATTAAACATAAAAAAATTTAGAGGGCCACTATTGCAAAGGCTTGGCAATGCTTACGAACTGACATACCCGTTATATTTTACTCTTTTTTCTAATAGAATATTCACCAATACAAATTGTATTTATGCTTGTTCTTATAAAGGAATCTGCTTTCGGGTAGCATGTGACTTTTTGTATATAGGAACTTTGGTTACATATGGTTGATTCTGATACAAAACTTGAATTTGGTGTAATGGTAAGATAAAGATCAGTATCAAAACAATATGTTAGAAAATGATTTTCGGGAACAACAGTGCATGTAAATGCGTGACTAAGTAGGAACTAAGTAAAGTGTATATTAAATGGCTTTGTAATGGAAATATTTGTATACTATAAGCAATGATATGATCCGATCATTTCATGTTATAACAAGAGCCATGTCAACATGGCCATCCCCCACCGAATGTGTTTGCTCATTTGAAGAATGTATATGTAGTAGAGCAGAATTATTTAATTTTAAGAGGTCTTTTAGTAATGAAAACTGATGGCTGAAGTGATTACAGATTTAAAACCTATGTGAATACTGATGGCTGAAAATAACAAAGAGCAATGACTGAACAGTAATGCAGGGTAGGTTATCATTCTCGTGTGCTGCACTCCTCCTCAATGAGATCTATCCACCTATGAAGTTTCAAGTTGATACATCTTTAACACTTTTTGAGATAAGCTCCGGACAAAATAGTAGGAAAAAGAACAAGGGCAATAACTAAAATTATATAGGGAAGAGTTATATTGTTGGCCAGGCATTCCTTTCCTTTTCAAAACACATCCACCTATGAATGTTTCATGTTGCATCTCAAACATTTGAGTTATGCTCTACCTCAGGTGAAAAAATTTTACCCTTATGAAAAATAACAAAGGGCAATGACTCAAAAATTTTGAACGGTAGAGTTATCATTCTTGTGCAATGCATACTTTCTGAGTGAGATCTATCCACCCATGAAGTTTCATGTTGATATCTCAAAGGCTTTTTGAGTTATGCTCTAGAAAAAATTAATTTTGAAAAATAACAAAAGGCAATAACTCAAAAATTATGCAGGATATAGTTATCATTCTTTTGCACTGCACGCTTTCTCAATGAGATCTATCCACCTATGAAATTTAAAGTTGATACCTCAAATACTTTTTGAGATATGCTCCGGACAAAAATATCGGACGGACAGACGGACGAAAGGACGGACGAAGACTATTTCTATATCCCACGCCGCCTTTCGGCGGGGGATAATAAGCAAATAAAGGGTTCGTAAATCTTGGCTACAATAATTGAAATCTAACATAAATGATCTTACATGTATCGATCAGTGTGATAAATGTTGTATTTAACACAACAGCACAGTGGTATTCAAATATGTACGTTTTCATATAAGAAAGTAAAGTTTATTATAATATAACAACCGGAATCGATATTAAAGAATGTTAGAAATCTGAACACACATAATATCCCGCTAAATTTGCATGCGTGTTGCTTTTACCAACATATTGCATGTTTACAATGTAACTATCTTTAATATGGTTTGTGAATATGCTGTTATTAACAAAGTTATGACTACTTTAAATATTTAGATATATTGAATGTAGAGAATGTATGTGAACTGTACGTGTTTTAATACTAGCTCAAATTATTTTAGTTCTTTACTTTTTAATATGTCCTCTTACTATTTAAAACATTCTAAAAGTGTGTGGCTTGTGTAATAAAGTGTATTTACACGAAATGTGTTGTTATTTTGAATTTATGTTTTTGCATTTTTGTGTCGCCTGGTACTAAGTAGCTGCGAGATATACTTCTCCGTCGTCTGTCCGTCCATCTAACAGTCACAAAACTTGTCCGGACTACTCCTCAGAAACTACTGGTGCAAATTCATCCTAACTTTAAAGGAATGATCAGTACCAAGTCTGATATGAATATCATCGGTACTCATGGTTCAATAAATTTTGTAAGAGTTCTGGGCCTTTAATAATATTCATTTTTAAAGTCTGTCCGGAAGACTCCTCTAATACCACTTTCGAAATTTTAATGACACTTTACAGGACTGATTAATAGCTCAAGTCGCTTGAATGATATTTTGATGAGTTATGGCCCTTGGATAAAAAGTTTTTTGTATTTCCTGCTACACAGAAGCTTGTCAGAGCAACTTGTCAGAATTTACTGATGCAATTTCATTATGTTTAATTGTGCATATTGTCAGCATTTTCCAGTTCAATATTTCATTGTCAGACTTATGGAACTTTAATGATTTTTATTTTTTAAGTTTTGTCTAGACTACTTATCTTTTACTAATGATGCAAATAAAAATAAACTTTACAGGAGTCATCAGTACCTCAAGTACTTGTGCATAATTAGTTTTCGGGTGAAATGATTTTTGCAGAGTTTATAGCCCATGAAGAAAAATGCGTTTTGGGCTATTGATGATAAGGCCACACTTGTGATCACTGATCGCTCTTGTATATACTAAATATTAACTTACATCTAAACATAATATATTGCCGACCGGTTTCTATGTCATCAGGTATTAACTACATGACGGTTTAACTTTTATTAAAATTAGACCAAATATGAAACATTGTTTTTGACAGAAAAAACAGGGAACTTTCCTAGACCGCATTGGCAAGACAAAGCTTTTTCAAAGAAATGATGAATACAAAAACATTAAAAATTATCGTTACGGAAAAGTAATCTTAGAATCACGAGCTGGGTGTCTGCAAAAAAACTTAATTTTTACTCATTGCTCAGTAATACTCGTAGTTAGTTCAAGTAACGGATTTGAGCTAATAGGTATTTATACACATTCGAACTAAAATAAATTTCGTATAATCTTAATAACTGAATAAAAGCAATAACCTTCATGAATTTCTATAATTGTTTATATGTGGAATTAAGTTTCAAGTAAATACCTTATTTTAGAGATTTGCAGGTATGTGTAATTTGTGTAGTAGATTTTTATGTTTTTAAACAAACACGTGGTTTATCTACAACAAAATACAAAAACGAAATTTTATTAAATTTTGGTCTACTTAGTTGTCAAATAGGGTTTTCATGTAGATACCTACTGATTTAAATTTGTTTAGCATCCCAAACATTCAAATAAATTCTTTAATTGTATTCAGTAAAAACACCCTTTTGTCTAACTAACATATATTTATAGAAAATTAAGAACATTAAGTAAAGTTGGCTTTTAAAAGAGACGCATCATATTTTTATCTGACCTAGCTGAAAAACGAAACTAAAAATTTTTGGAAAATCTAAATTTAGCTTTAACATACAGGAAGAATACGGGTAAGGTTTTATATATATTACTTACTTATTACATACAAATATGCATTTAAAAGTCTTTATGAGTGTTTAATATGTTTACCAAAGCGATCGTTGATAAAAAAATCATTTACCTAACTGAATCGTGAGAAATTATATTTTCAAAACAAGTGTAGACATCTAAACAGAAAGTAGATGTTTTGAAAACTAATGGTTTTCATTTTTCAAACCATATCTGTCTATTTCAGTTTTAACTTGTTATACTTTTTAATTTTCAAATATTGATCACCTAAAAACAATCTATTGATAATAACATTTTGCAAGACCCCTTCAAAGGCTCGGGAAAAAATCGGAATATTTCGACATGTTCCGTGTTTCATAGTTATATTAGAATGGAAGGTTATCGATTCTGTCAATTGATATATTTTGAAAAGGACAGTGTACATTATTTATTATTTATTTATCTACCTGTTATTATATTGATTTTGTCAAGTCTTTTCTCAATAGAATGAATGTAGATTTAACATACAGGAATAAAACGGGTAAGTTTATATATCCATTTTCTACTAATTACATAAAATATGCATTTAAAAAAGTCTTTATGAATATTTAATATGTTTAGATATGATTTGATACCATAACTGAATCGTTACAAATTATATTTTCAAAACAAGTGTAGGCAAGAATGTCATGAAAACAAATGGTTTTCATTTTTGCCATATCTATCTATTTCAGTTTTAAATTGTTATTCTTTTAATTTCAAATATTTGATCACCTAAAAACGAACTAATATTAACGATTATTAAATTTAAACGACCCATGAAAGGATCGGGAAAATTCGGAATATTTCGACAATTGACGCGTTTCTAAAGGAAGTGTCAATCGACAACTTCATAGATATATTAGATGGAAGAATTTTTAAACGCTCCTGTTTATTGATATATATCTAAAAGAAATTTGTAAATATCATTTATCTACCTGTTATATATTGATTTTGTCAAGTCTTTTCTCAATAGAATGAATATATTGCAACAAAACAATTATCAACATGCAAAACATTAAAAACGGTTATGCAAATACTGCACCCATCGTGCATACCATGGGCTTATTTCTTACAGTCTTAGAGAATTTTGTGAAGCTGGAAATGTGTCCATAGGACACGGGTGCCCCCACACGCCACTGTTCTGTCAATTTTATGATTCTAGGTCAAATATTTTTTGGACAACATGTGCCACAAGTTGAAAACAAAAAATATTTTACTAAGTAAAGGGCAAGAACTCTACAAATACTGAATAAATCCACAAGTAAACCCCAAGGTGCAGAAGTACACATACTGACCAACATTCTTGTAAACTTTCAGGCCTACAAGTGAAATACTTTTTGAGCTATGCATGAACAAGTTGAAAATGGCAAATTAATACTACTGTAAGTCAAGGGCAATAACTCTAACAAAACTGAAACAAATCCACATGCAAAGCCCCAGGAGCATAGCTTCACAGTGATGTTGATCACTATTCCTGTAAAGTTGGTTGATTCTAACTCAAGCACTCAATGAACAAATAACACAACATAATGAAACGGTTTTTACTAAGCCAAGGGCAATATCTCTACAAATACTGGATAAATCCACAACCCAAGGTGCACAACTACATATGCTGAGCAACAGTCCCGTAAGGTTTCATGACTCTAGGTCAAATCCTTTTTGAGTTACATGCAACACAAGTTGAAAATTGCAAAATTTTATTAACTCAAGGACAATAACTCTATAAATGTTGAATAAATCAACACGAAAAAACCCAGGTGGACAACTGCTGCACATGCTGATTAACATTCCTGTAAAGTTTTATGACTCTAGGTCAAATATTTTTTGAGTTACATGTGACACAAGTTGAAAATTGCAAATTTTTACTAAGTCAAGAACAATAACTTTAAAAATACTTAATAAATCCACATGAAAATACCAAGGTGCTCAACTACAAATGCTTATCAACATTTCTGTAAAGTTTCATGACTCTAGGTCAAATACTTTTTGAGTTACCTGCGACACAAGTTGAAAATTGCAAAGTCAAGGGCAATAGCTCTAAAAATACTTAATAAATCCACACGAAAATATCCAGGTGCACAACTGCACATCCTGATCAACATTCCTGTTAAGTTTCATGACTCTATGTCCGACACAAAAAAGAACGGACGGACGAAAGGACGGACGGACAAGGATACATCTAAATGCCCCCCCCCCCCACCCTCTAAAGTGGGGGCACACAAATTATACTAAATATGTGCTTGTTTTGAAAACGTAAACATAATTTTCAAAGAGGTCAAGTTAAGCTGACGTACCATGCATGATAAACAACTTAGTCGTTTCATTTTGTCTCAATACTTGAGAATTGAATAGACATATGCCATGAACTCTTACGACCTCAGCATAACACATTTAGATTCACAATCGTTAGGCACATTGTCCTGCCAATAATGGTCAAATTGTTATAAAATAATCTCTCCTTGATGATCAAGACTAGCACCCGATTACTATATATAACATTTATACAAGGTATATAATTCGCCGTAGCGTATTCCCCCGGCACGGTCGGTATTTTGCTTTCGCATGTACGTCGTGCAAACAATATATATATATATATATATATAATATATATATATATATATATATATATATATATATATATATATATATATATATATATATATATATATATATATATAATTCAGTAACCGTTTAAATTATTAAGTCATCTTTATTCATTTACGATAAATGAATTATCAAACGTGAAGAATTACCGTAAAATTGTGAGGTCGACATGTTTTATGCAAATGAAAATTCCAAGAATACACCACAAGTAGACATACATTTAGCTGTTACCCAAATATAAATGTGCAGCACGCCTGTCTTTAGATTAAGATACCTGCTTTTGCCGAAATAGTTTTCACATATCTATCTATGTCAAAATAATGGTCATTAATATTGAGTATTTATGGGAAGTGTAACCGGTTTCTATAATTTCAAAAGACCCAGAATGCTTTTAACATTTTCAGTTAATATCAGCTCATACAGCCGAACATTCTGATATCGTATTAGTTTCCAGAATGTCACAAGAAAAGAAGATCAGCTGCAGCAGTTCTGAAAAAGAAGAACTACAGGATAAACAGATATTGATCAACAATGAATTTTGTGAGGAAAATGGAATCGCAGACCTAACACTGATTGTAGAGAATCACAAAATACCTGTTTCTAATACAGTTTTGTGTATAGCATCCCCCGTTTTCCGTACAATGCTAGAAGGTCACTTCCGGGAAAAAACAGAGACTGAGATACCACTACCTGGCAAAAGTTACGAAAACTTCGTACAATTTCTGAAATGTATTTATCCTGACAAGACAAAAAAGGTGAAAGGTAATTGCTATAACCTTTAAAGTGTATTTTTAAGGACCCCAATGTGCACCAAAACGAATCTACTTTTATTCTTTTATTTATATTTTTTCTCTTTTCTAGACAGTTTTGTTAGTTAGTTTAGATTAGTTTTCTAATCTTCAATTATTAATTTTATTCACCATTACATATCAAAACAAGCAATTATCATAGTATTGCAAGGAATCCATAAGTCCCCTACCGGTTAGAACACCATCAACATTCTGAAGGGCCATTGGCCATTCACTTATGTTTCAATTTTTCTCTATTTTAAGTAAACTTGTTGGAAAAGTTCTTTAAAAGTGATCACAGGAAACAGTTTTTATGAACAGACAGACAGACAGACTAAAGGACACTCTAAAGTTAATATTTGAAACATCCCTGTTACCAAAATATAACATTTTAAAAGCAAAACTCTTAAAGAGGAGATAACTCTTGAATTAAAGATCAATTTCATTAAAATTTTCAGCTCTTTTTGACTAATCACAAAAATTGTTATATTTGCCATGTTTTAAGCCTATTTGTTGCCAAGGCAACTGATATTTTTTCAAAATAGGAAGAACAGATAAAACATGCATAATCTCAACACTGCTATCTACCCATATGTCAAGTTTCATAAAAATATTTCCAGTACTTTTTGAGTTATCACTGGATTCAGTGTATGTGTAAAATTTGCCATATTTTCAGTCTATGTGTTGCCATAGCAACCAGAATTTTCAACATAGGAAGAAAAGAAAAAGACTTGCATAATCTCAACACTGCTATCTATCCATATATCAAGTTTCATAAAAATATTTCCAGTACTTTTTGCTTTATCACTGGATCCAGTTTATGTGTAAAATTTGCCATATTTTCAGCCTATTTGTTGCCATAGCAACCAGAATTTTCAACATAGGAAGAAAAAAAAAGACGTGCATAATTCCAAGACTGCCATCTACCCATATGTCAAGTTTCATAAAAATATTTCCAGTACTTTTTGCGTTATCACTGGATCCAGTTTATGTGTAAAATTTGCCATATTTTTAGCCTATTTGTTGCCATAGCAACCAGAATTTTCAACATAGGAAGAAAAGAAAAAGACGTGCATAATCTCCATACTGCCATCTATTCATATACCAAGTTTCATAAAAATATTTTCAGTACTTTTCAAGTTATCGCGGGATCCAGTTTTGTGGACGGACGGACTGACGGACTGACAGACAGACGGACGGACGGACAGACGGACGGACAGACGGACGGAGGGTAAACCTAAAGTCCCCTCCGGTAAACCGGTAGGGGACTAAAAAATATATTTGCATATAAAATTAGTTTTTTTGTTGCAATTATGTATGTTTTTGTTTTCATTTTTGACCTTTAAAATTTACAAAGTGACTTTAAGTAACAAATAATGATAGCTTTAGCCTTTAGTGTTTCATCTTAAATAAGCGTATGAAGAAATGCAGTTGAAATGAACTTGAATTCGAACTGCAGACCTATCACTTCATAACCAAGCATGTTACCCGTGGGCTAGAGGCTTTATGTCAGAATAAAACAAATGATTCTCTAAATTTAGAATAAGAGTTAGTTATCATCTTAAAAGCTGAATGCCTCCAGATGAGTCAAAATATCTCAAGAAAATTAACTTGAGAAAAATGTACAAAGATTCTATGAAAAATAATTTTTTTCAAGATTCCAGTAAAAATTCACATGATGTGTGTGATTAATTATTCATTTTGCAGTTTTTATCACCATATCTCTACTGCGTTACTGTCGCGGTAAGATATTTTTGTTAATTCACGCGGATTGTAAATGCTGTTTTCAATTTGTAAATTATTAAAAGTGCAAAATTCAACCATTTTAAAGTGACATTATGCTCATTGTTCTGACTATATATTTCAAAAGACTGACTGTTATAACGGTGCTTGACCAACATTTGATACTAGAAAATGTTAAGCCCATCTAAATACTCGTACTCACTCTTTTGAAAAAAAAGAGAACATTACAGGTAATTTCAGGTGGATAATATGTTACAGGTGATATCCGATAGATAATTATAGAAATTTCCTTGGGTCATGTGAGTTATTTATCGTTAAGCAAACTTAATCATAAAAGTGAATGGAATCATGGCAAAATGTAAGCTAAGTACCGATCTCTCGAACACATTTGCACTCGCCTTCCAGGTCCGAAAAGTCGAAATTCAACTACATATTTTTGTTATCAATTACAGTAAAAACACTAGGATTACATAGGGAGAATGTCCGTCAAACATGGAAAGAAAAGTTTACGTTTAACTGTAAAAAATGCAACGAGCATGGCATTACTTTCACTTTCGTACATCTGCATAATTATTTTAAAGCAAACCATGCTCAATAATTTAAAGAAAACTGACTCTAAAGATATGGCACCAAATCTTGAGTGTTTAACGTAGCTTTGATAAGTAATTATGTATGCAATAATCTTTCGAAAGTGCTTGAGAGTGTCCTGTTAGTCATTTGATGCTAATTAAAGTGAATTTAATAAACAATCAATGGCATGAAGCATAAGGTGACTCACATCAATTATCAAATACTTACTTTGCATTCTCATATTGTTGTCATATAATTTTCTAGGTCTCTATAGCAAAAAATGATACCTTTTAGAAATTTAAGTATGAGTTGGATGCCTTAAGGTGAACCACGAATCATCTTATTTAGATATAAGAACGGTATACTACTTAATACTTTGTTGCGAACCATTTATAAGTAATTTGTTTCGTCTACTGCAGACAGATGGAATAAATAATTTAATTATTAATGTTTTCTAAAAATGCCAAGAATAATGCATAAATAAGACACCATGCTTGTGTATAGAATTCAAAGCGTATTTTATCATGTAAGCCAATGCTCTACATCAATCTTTTTCCCAGTCCACGAAAAAAGCAAAATCAAAGTTATCAGAGAAACTCTATGATACTTTCCGAATTATCAAAGGAACTTTTGGCCATTAGAAAAATCGGGCAAAATTTTAATATTTACTTTCCATTATATTAGGTCATTATGGATGGCAAAGAAAAATACCACAATGAACAAGTAAATATGTACAAATGAGCAAATGATATGGAAATTTTACTAACATCTACCAGATTTAAGAGATGAAAAATGGACTATAAAGTTTGTTCTGACACATAATACAATATGTAAGGCAAGCACAATCATCAAAGTTTGATTTTAATTAGTATTACAAACTCCCTTTGTTTAAAGATGAAAATAACCATTTCTGACGATATTTGTGTTGATATATAAGTTTTCCAACGAAATCCATGACAGTTATCAGAAGTACTCCTAAAAAAAGTAAGAAAAAATATCCTGGAACAGTTACTCCCCCTTGCCTGTTTCCCTTTTGGGGATGGAAATTACTTTTGCATCAAAAGTACACGTATTAAATTTTGAAATAAGTTTTTGTTTTTCATTTATTTCCCCAAAAAAAAATGTGTAATGCTTTTTTTTTTTTGGCTATGAATAAACCCCTTTGAAAAATGAGAAACGTTGTCAAAAAGGATCATCAAAATAAAGATAAGCAAAGGAAGTGAAGATTTGTTCGGTATACTTTTGGCTAAAACTTTTGGGAAAAAAAAATGAAAGAAATTGCATTTTTGGGTCAGAGAATATTCAAAACATTTAAAAGTTCCCCAAAGATGTTCAACAAAAAGATGAAAAAATTTTTTTTACCCAAAGATATTGGGGGTTTTTTAAAGGGGGAAGAGTTGAAAAAGAGATGGGGTATTTTTTAAAAAACCAAAGTTTTTCCTACTGACGGTTTTTACCTGGGGGGAAAAATTGAATGAAAAAAAAAACTGAAACGATTTTGAAATCTTTAGACTGGCAAAAAAGATTAACATTGAAATAAAAAACACTTTACAATTGGTTTCTTAAAAAAAATAAAAGAAAGAAATTTTGACCTGCTTCCAACCCAAAAATCTGCTTTAAAAGAAAGGCTTTTAAAGTATTTTTTTTATTTTTAGACAAAGACGATACCTGTCTTCACCTTCGTTTTGATTGAAATTTTATTGAAAAATTTTAAAAAACTTTTACCTGCAAGATCAAAGAAAAATTTTTTGAATGTATTGGTAATGATTTTTCCTTTAAAATTTTGCATGCCTTTTTTAGTTACATAGAAAAGTTTTTCACACCATTATTTTTTGATTCATGAGGAAATTACATAGCTTAGTCATTTTCGAAATTTGTTTTCCAAGGGAGAAATTTAAAACGAGGCCCGTCCCGGGGGTTTTTTTGCCCTCTGTTGGTCAAAAAATTCTTATGTCCGGGCTTTAATTTTTTTCAAACATTGAGGGGGTTTTTTAAATAACTTGGCCCAAAAGAACAAATAGCCATGCGTCGATTTTTAAAAAATGTCCCTACTCCAAATCAAGGTTAAAAAAAACTTTTGAAGTTTCATATTTCACGATTAAATTAGAGGGACAACAATTTTGTCCGGCATAATTTTTCCGCATCAAACAATTTTAAAAATAACTGTATCATGTTTTCCCCCACAAAAACAATGAGGGGTTTTTGTGTCACGTTTTCCAAAAACCATGTCCCATTCAAAGGGCAAGGGGCATTTACATTTTGAAGTTTCACTTTATAAAAATAAGAGTTTATAGGTACACACATTTGTGGTCGGATGGTAATTTTCTCATGCATCGAAGGATCTTAGAATAACTTAGCATAAATGTCTACCACATCAAGGTGATGTGACGCTTCTACGAATCACGCCCATATCTTAAAGGCCATGGTCACACTACCGTTTGTAAGTTCACTTTATCACAAATAATGTTTATAGGTGCATAAATTAGTGTCCGGACTGTAACTTTGCCATTCATCGAAGGAGATTAAAATAATTAGGCATAAATGTCAACACAAGACGACATGTCGCGTCGTGTACAAGACCCTACCTTCAAGGTCAAGGACACGCATATAATTTGGAATTACTCATTCTCTCGAGAAAAGTTTGAAGATACACATTCATGTCCGGGTTGGAACTTAATGTATGTCATGTAAGGAACGATTTTTAAATAACTTGTCACAAATTTCTAGCACATCAAGACGATGTGTCACAGCTTAGGCTTATGTCCGTCTGTCCGTCCGTGCGTCCCCACTTACACAACAATCATGTCCGGACTATAACTTTGTCATGCATTGAAGAGTGTTTAGATAACTTGGCACAAAAGTCTACCACATCACGATGACATGTTGTGTGTAAAATCCATATTCCTACCGCCAAGGTCAAGGTTACTCTAATAGTTTGAAGGTACTTATGTTAATAAGAAGAGTTTGAAGATACGCATAAGTTTTCTAAACTGTAACATTGTCATGCATTGAAGGATTTTAAAATAACTTGGCATAAATGTTAACCACATCAAGAAGATGTATCGCATTCATAATACCAACATGCTTAAGAAACCGTTTCGGGGACATTTGTCACTTGCATGACAGCTCTTGTTCTCGTTATTTTCAATAATTCTCGTTTAGCAGTATTAATCATAGAACCTGATAAAAAGGTTTAAAAGAACAACTTCGTAGTCCTTAAGTTCCAAAACAAGACCAGGAACGAGTTCGCAAAAGCAAGATCAGGACCGAGTTCGATCTTACCAAAATCGTAAAAAATATTATAAAGCCTCGAACAAATCATTCATACATTGTACGTAAGAGAACCAACTGTATCATCTAAAATAGATTCATCATCATCATCATCTCAAGTAATTGCATCACTCCGCAAGGAGTAAGCTCGCAATCGGACAAAAACTGTATATACATACGCAGCGGGCAGGACTGACTGTTTTCCAAAATAAAAATAAAAAGTTCCCCTATTTACAGTTTCTATTAAAAGAGTGAAAACAACTCCGTGACTAGTATTTTATATGTTGGCTGGCCAGAGCTGATTGGAAAGCATCCAGGCTGGTCTAGTAAACAACGTTTGGGGCAGCTTGTTCCGAAGCACGATGGCTGCGGGAAAGAAACTCTTTTGGAAGATGGAGGTACGTGCTCTGATTTGGCGGAAGCGTTGGTCGTGCCTTCTGATAGTCTTAGCATTGATAAGTGGAGAATCTGGTATAATATCCACAAGGTTGTGCATTATCTTGAAAAACATGCTATTTCTAGTGCTGTTGCGCTGGTGTTGGAGGGTGTCCTATTTGAGGTCGGTGACCATGTCTGTGACGCTGCTTGTTCGCGTGTTTTCTTGTTTCACGAATCTTGCAGCGCGACGTTGGACCATTCCTAGTTGGTTGATGAGGCCCTCAGAGTGAGGGGACCAGACATATGAGGCGTATTAAACAGTAGGTCTGATATATGTCTTGAAAGCATTATACTTGGCACTTGGAGGGCTAGATCGTATGTTTCGCCTGATGAAGGACATGGTGGAGTTAGCCTTTTTGGTGATGTTATCGATATGTTTTTTCCAAAAGAGGTCTGAAGAGATGGTGACTCCAAGATATTTGGCATGATCTGCAGTGTTGAGTTCTTTTCCGTGGATGCTATAGATGTTGGTGATAGGTTTTCTTTTTGTGGAGATGTGGGTGACTTCACATTTGTCGGGATTAACAGCCATCTGCCAAACATCCTCCCAGGATTGTAAACTATCAAGGTCATGTTGAAGTGGGCTGAGTCCTCGGGGCTACGGATGATTCTATACAGGAGGCAATCATCGGCGAAGAGTCGAGCCGTATATTGGACTTTAGATGGTAAATCATTAATGTAGGCCAAGAAAAGAAGAGGGCCAAGGACGCTGCCCTGAGGGACACCAGAGGTGACAGGTGAGGTAGCTGAAAAGGTGCCCTCAATTCAAGGACAACCTATTGTGCGCGTGACGAGAGGAAGTCTTCAATCCAGGAGTGGGTTGTGCCTCTTATTCCATAATGGCCCAGTTTCTGAAGGAGACGTGAGTGTGGAACTTAATCAAATGCTTTTGAGAAGTCAAGCAGAACAGCGTCAATTTGGTGGTTGTTATCTATTCCATTGGCTAAGTCATTCATGGTCATTAGTAGTTGAGTGTCGCAGGAGCGTTTTTTCTGTCAAATAGATTAACCACACGTTGGAAGTCTCTATTTTATATGTTTACTTAATTATGTCTGTAGAATTGTATATTTTTGTGTATATAATAATATTATAAAATAATATTAAACTTAACAAGTCTCTGAACCAGTACTTTGTATCGCTTACTGTACAGCGGGTTATTTTCGCGTGTGTTTTATTTTCGCTATATTCGTGGTTTTCAATCATCTGCGAATTCAAAACACCCGCGAGTATTTGCCACTTACGCAACAGGATTACTTAGATATCAAGACAAGAGTATGTTGTAAATAACTTCGCAATACAATTACCAATATCAACTTTCAACTATTAAATATCAACTATCATTGTTTATTTTGCAAAACCAATGTTTCATTTCATATATGTTTTGCATGTACAGATTTAAATTTGATACTAAACAGTTTATTCAAGCAATCAGTTTGAGTAAATATTTGGTGAACAATGGAACTATTATTGCACATTCAGGAACACTTCCATTTAAATGCTGTGGCAAGGATCACGCTACAGGTTTAAAGCAAAATGTTTTTTTTTCTTAAAGAGTTACTTATACGTGTAACTATACATATACTAAGTAAAGAACAGTAGCAATGACTTAGTATGATATATTTGGGACACTCGTTGATAAAAATTTATTTTTACATCCTTAACTAAACATTATCTATTTTATTATTACATTTATTTCTTTTGATAAGCTGCATATCTGACAAATTTAGTGTTATCGGTCACCCGAAGCTTTATCAGACAGCTCACCAATACACATTGTAATGAGAGGAAGATAACGGAATATTTTAGCTCGTTCTTTATGGTTCGAAAATATCTAAATTGAGTAGAACTTTTAAACAATAATGAATCTCTTTCAATTGAATAAAAATAATTGTGACTATTTCTAATCAAAATGGCTGTAAATGCATGTTTTATTGCATGCGGCATGACCTGGAGAGGTCCTAGACAGGATTTTTGTTGCAAATTAAGATTTAACAAGAAATGTCGGACGACACATATACCCCACCCCTTTCTAGCCATTGACTCACATTATTGGTAATTTTGTTATAGAAACTTGCCATAAATGGGTACA
The DNA here is from genome assembly GCF_026571515.1 of Ruditapes philippinarum. NCBI lineage: Eukaryota > Metazoa > Mollusca > Bivalvia > Venerida > Veneridae > Ruditapes > Ruditapes philippinarum. The sequence goes on along the minus strand of NW_026863729.1, from coordinate 129,007 downwards.
TAAAAGTATTCAGTTATGGAAATAATGACCAACTAATTATAATCAATCAATATTTGAAATATAAAGACCTTGACCTTTGAGATAGTGACCCCATTATGACAAATAAATATGTGAAATTTGAAGAATTTGGGATAAAAAGTTTTCAATGTTATAAGAAGAAATTATATTCACATTTAAGGCCCATGTGACCTTGACCTTTGAACTAGTAATCCAAAAATTAATAAGGGTCATCTACTACATATGGCTATTCAAAATGTAAAATATAGATACTTTGTGATAAATAGCTTACATAATTATGGACAAACACCATTCTGACCTTTAAGGCCCCTGTGACCTTGACATTTGAACTAGTGACCCGAAAATCAATAGGGACTATTTACTAGTTATGTCCAATCAGTGTGTGAAATATGACGTTTTTGTAATAAATTGTTTCCAAGATAATCAGAGAAAACCATTCTATCATTTAAAACCCGTGTGACCTTGACCATTGACCTAGTGACTCCAAAATCCAAAAGGGTCATCTACTTCATATGGCTATTCAATATGTGAATTATAAAGACTTTGTGATAAATAGATTTCAAGATAATAAGCGGAAACCATTCTGACATTTTAAGATCCCGTGACCTTGACATTTGACATAGTGACCCCAATTTCTAGAGGGGTCATCTACTAGTTGTGAAATATGAAAACTTAGCGATGCATTATTTTTAGGATTATCAGCAGAAACCATTCTGAAATTTAAAGCCCCTGCGACCTTGACCTTTGACTTAGTGACTTCGAAATCAATAGGGGTTATCCACTAGTTATGACCTATCAGTATGTGAAATATGAAGACTTTTTAGTAAATATTTTCAAGATAATGAGCGGAAACCATTTTAGGCCCATGTGACCTTGACATTTGATCTAGTGACCCCAAAATTTATAAGGGTCATCTGCTTGTTATGGTCAATCACTATGTGTTATATGAAGACTTTGTGATGAATAGTTTTCAAGATAATCAGCGGAAACCATGAGGTCTATCGACGGACAGACCGACAGACCAACCGACATTAGCAAAACAATATACCCCCTCTTCTTCGAAGGGGGCATAAAAAGGAACACAAATTGGACTTTAAAACAAGATAAACATAAAGCATATGCCAAACAAGTTAAGTATCTGACATAATGACGAAGGGTCCGGCAGACAGTGATTTGACAGTTGTTTCATAGAAATAAAATATAATCTTCAAATGTAACCGAAATTTTTCATAAAGATATGTTAGCTATCAATTGTTCAATGGGCGCATCAGTGTCATATGGACCATGTGTGCAATCCTAGTTATTGCAGGTGTTGCTATTTTCGTTGTTAATGTAAATCGTTTAAGATAATTATCGATAGTCATTTTCCGCCTTTTTGAATGTCTTGTTTGAAGAAATTTGAATGTGATTGATGGCTATTATTTTGTAAAATCATTAATCTGTTTACTATTTTCTACTTTTTTTTACTCCATATGGCGTTCATTATTGTTCATTATTGGCGACACATGGCAATTTTAGAACTTTTTTAATAAACAGAGAGTCTTTAGTAATGCAACTAAGTTACAGTAGTATCAGTGTCGGTGTGTGTCAGTTACTCTTTACAAAAAGAATAGACTAAAATATAACCGTTAACTTTACAACTCTCGCGTTGAAGTGTAACCCTTTCCGAAGCATACAAAATGTTATCAGAAAACTTTTATATCTTAACGCTTTTACTGATGTTTCTTATCAATTTAGCTATTCTGAAATAGAACAAATTATTCATTACCCCCCATGTACAAACCGATTAATTTTGTTGTGATCAATGCTTCCGAGGGTTCACTTTGTTTCCAGATTTTTTGTACAAAACTAAATCTACATGTTTTGACGTGCACCATTGCAATACTGGTTTTATTGCTTCAAGGAACAAATTGTTTTTTCTCAATCTGTCTGTGAAAGATTAATAATGAAAAACATAATTATAGAAAGAAAACGGAAAGCACGTTGCTTCGCATTTGCAACCAATTCAACCAATTCTGAAATCTGCTTTAAACTGTAGTCCGACTTCTTCGACTTGGAACTGGTGCCAGGATTGACAATTAAAGAAAAACGCCATTTATAAAAAAGATATAAACATATTTAGTTAAAAATTTGACTTCCGTACTCCCTGTTGATGTAAATTTGACTTTTTAATCATGGCTGAGCTCAGATATGCAGAAAAACGAAATAGCTTAAAATTGAAGTCCGTTCCTATACAAACAACTTCAAAAATTATGCAAAGTGTTTGATAAAACGGCTCATATACTGAAGGAGATCCAATATTCTATAGCAAGCTAATATTTGCCCCCGTAGACTGGCGTGTGTCCTAAAGAAATTGGTACAGAAACTAAATACTTCTGACGATTTTCTTTTCCGAATCGAGGAATATTTGTCTTGGAAATGATGCCGAAAATGACGTTATTGCTACACTGTATCCCGTGGGCTTGAGTGATATGTCATATTTGATCAAACACTTTTATTGTGACTCTTGAATATTATTTGCTATAGTTTTCATGATTTTAAAATCATTCAGGTGAGAAAAAAGACTGCTGGTTATGTTATAGCATTAAACATCGGGATAGCCGCTTGGATGAGTCCCTGTGTACGTGATGATGGTGATCATTTGTACAAATATCATTTAAAAAATCAGAAGTAAATAAGTTATGAAGAGGACACAAAATTGTTGACTTTTAAAATTTGACCTCTATGTGTGTCCTAAGCCTTTGGGGTAGCTCCTGAATATTGTGCTCCTTATCCTGACAATTTGTGCAAGTCATTTTAGAAACATTTCAGGCGTAAAATAGTTAAGGAGCGAACAGAAAATGTGGACTTTATCATTTGACTTTTACGTGTGACCTTGATATTGGGATAAGCAACCTGGATGTTCCTTGGTGGTAGAAACCTAGATGATGCACTCTTAAACTTTGTGTTATGGCAAGTTATTTAATACCTTTAAATTGTCAATAAGAAATAGAGCTGACATGAAAAGTAGATGTTAAAAACATTGGAACTTTTTGTGTGACCCTGACCTTGATTGTTGTCATAATGGGGATAATTTCTACCAATTTATCTTAAGAACATTGCATCACTTTATATGTTATGATGTGGACACAAAATGTAGATTTTTATCACTTGAACTTAAAGTGTGACCTGACCTTGAACTTGCGAGTAGCAAAGCAATTATTGAGCTCTGCACGATGGTCACTTGCGCCAAGCTATTTTAATTTTTTTTCAGCAGTTTAAATGGTATGGAGCAGCCACGAAATATAGACTTTTTAACACTTGACCTTTTAGTGTGACCTTGACCATAAAAGTAACAACCCTATTATTGCGCTCTGAACATCGTCTCATAATGGTGATCACTTGTATCAAGTCATTTTAAAACAATATCGACGATTAAAGTAATAGAACATGCACTAACGTGTACGGACGAGGGACAAACGGATATCAAGAAAGAAGGCGAATTCATAAACAATTTGTCTCCCAAAATATTTGGGATACATGATTATTGTATGAACAGCAATTGAAAAAAAAAATCGAATATTTCGACATTTTCTGTGTCATTAAGATCCATTTCGAAGAATGCAATATTAAAGGGAGACACAGGCAAATTTTTTATTTCTTCGTTTTGAATTGTTCATTCATTATTCTGTAAAAATCATCGAAATTAATACACTAGGCAGTCACAGGAGAAAAATTTTTCTCCTTAAAAAAATAAAATGGCGGTTTCCTAACTTGACCCACATGGGTCAGGTTAGAGCGTTAAGATTTCACAATTGTTATCACAGTGAACTCTAGAAGCGTTAATGAACATGTCAAATGAATGACTTAGACCAGTTTCAATCATACAATATCCACTATATCTGTTATTATAACTTCCAGGGTTTATTCCAGTCACATGACTTGTTTTAGAATTACTCGGTGATTCTGTTGGCCTCTAAATTGTGTTCAAAATATAAAAATATATTTACGCTTTAAACCCAAAATATATAGAATTAATACAGAAATTCATGCTGTGACTTTAAAAAATGTTATTTTAGCGTGATTTAAATACATAAGATCATTTTAATATTTTTGTAATTTATTTGTCTGAGTGTCCCTTTAATAAAAATATTTTTAATTAACTTCTTTCATACTTGGATATCGACGAAAATTGTTAGGAAATGACAGCAATAAATTATCCATCGCAAATAGTTACAAAATTTATTTTCACGACAAATAAAGGCATTACTTCATGCTAATCTGATGTTACTTACACAATATATATACTAAATAAATCCCATAAATCCAAGTAAAATAGGTTTTCACAGTGACAGAAATCTCGAAAATAATTGTACCATCGCACTTTCCCACAGTTTATCTCATCAAATTCATTTTTGACCGATGTGGTCCGTATTTAAATAAGTTGATACATTGTGTTTTTCTTCAAATGTCGGACTTTTTTAGGTGGTCTGAAGAAAGAATTTACAAAAATGTCACAAAATGATACTGGCTGTCATACTTTATAACAGTTTTCTTTATATATTTTGTTTTCTTCTTTGATATAAAATAGTAATTTGAAGTGAATTGCAACCCCTCAGCCAGCCACAAATACCTGAACTGTATAGCCTAGAAGCATTGATAGATAAATATATATATCTGGATTCAGAGTATACTCTAAAACATAACAAGTTTATATAACTTGCAAAGAAGGGGTATGGGATGAATAAAATGGATAAACAAAGTTGTTTATGTCCAAAATGCAAAACAGAAAACAAGAAGCGACGCAATGCGAAGAAACCCAGGTTTTCAATTAATTAATATTGAAGTGAGAGGAATTTGGAATGAAATATGACAGTGAAGAAAAAATGATGCTGTTATTTGTACCAACACAGAAAGTTAGTTTCACGGTTCAAAATACAATTACTCGCATACTAACAGATACCGGAGTATCAATGCCAGGCTGTATTTTCATGTAAGCTATACAAATGCCAAGTTAAGTATCAACAAGTCGAAGTGTATTTAGTTATAGAATAGAAGCTGAAAATTCTAAACGCAAGTGACATTGACCTTGCTCCAATAAATCTAAGTAGCAATCTCAATTTGCATCTTAATATAAGCTATCTACACAACAGGTCTGGTGTCAATATGTCAAAGTAAGGTCAAGCTATTACGTTAAAACTGAATTACTTTTTAAGCAATAGTGACCTTGACCTTGTTTACAGATACCTGTGTAACATTCTAAAGTTGCGTCTTGATATAAGCTACCCGCATACGTAATACGTAAGATGTCAATAGGTCTAAGCAAAGTAAAGCTATTATGCGGAGACTGAGTTTCTGTTTTTAGCAACAGTGACATTAACCTTGATCACAGACACCTTGATCGCAAAATTTGCTATCAATAGGTCACAGTTAACACGAGTTACTGCGAGGAAACTGAATTTCCCTTTTTAGCAACAGTGACATTGTCCTTGATCAGAAACACATAGGTAGCAATCCCAAGCTGCCTCTTGGTATAAGCTACCAATAAACCCAGTTTTATGTCAAAAGGCCTAGGTAAACTCAAGTAATTGAGTGGAAACTAAATTTCATTGACCTTGACCTTAATCACAAACACCTGGGTACCGATCCAAAACTGCCTCTTGAGATACATGTTAGTTATCAATACACCAAGTTTGGTGTCAATAGGCCTAAGGAAACTTAAGTTATTGAGCGGAAACTTAATTTCTATTTTTAGCAACAGTGGCCTTGACTTTGATCACAGACACTTTGTTTTCACCATATAGATGAACCTCGCTTTTTTGCTCTTTGGTGGCAATTGGTAATATTAAAGTGAGTAAAAACGTAACGTATTTTGTAAAGAAGTCAAAATACCACTTTGATTACATTTTGCTACCTTATACCACATTAAATACTAAATCTGTAGTTGTTTCACATCTAAAATCTTATTAAACACATATCTGACCTTTCAAAAAAAATTCAAAAAGAAATACCGGTATTGATTTATTAGGCATAAACTATATATGAATATAATGTATAAAAATCTGTTGTTCTTTTAGTAGCTGCATTAACTGGCAAGCCCAAGGAAACCGGTCACTATATTGTGTTTTTTATAGACGAAATGTCATCAAATTATACGCGGGTGAACTACCATTCATACCTCTTTACACATTTAAAGACGAAAGTTATATAATCCATTAATTTTATTTCTGTAGAAAAGCATGATAAAACGGATTCTTAAACAGATTAAACAAAGACAAGTAAACCATGATACAACCCGACTTGAGAAAACAACTCTAAACGTAATATCACAAATGCCGTTAAAAGACGTTTATGTTGCCAATGACGTTAAAAATAAAATGGAATAACCCTTGAATTGTTAAAAATAATATGAAAAAATATATGAACATAGTTTTAATAACATAGTTTTGTGCTAGAGTTGTAAATGTATTTGTCAAAATTTTGAGGTTGATTTAAATTTCTGCACATAAATTGTACCTGTTCAAATAAAACAAATAAACAAACGAAACTACCATCTTCACTAACAAAAATCGGTATAAAAATAAGGCAGTAATACATTTAAGATCAAACCATGTCTTAATTACAAGGTACAATCAATCCTTACAAGCTTTTAGCCTTTTTGTTTAAACCTTATAAATTTCAAGTTCACGGTTCTCTAGCTCTATAAACACGCAATGATCTGGTAATTGTAGTTTATATTGAAAGACTTGCCTTTTAAAGATAATAAAAAATATGGAAATACACATGTAAAATGGAAAGTTAAATAAACATGAAACAAGGGATAAATTCGTTATATGATTAATGTTTGTTTAAATTTAATGATTTGTTTTAATCTATCTTTTAAGGTTTTTTTAAGTTTCCTTTAAATACAATATTTGTTTAACTTTACTGAATTAATCGACCTCCTGTTAAGTGAAGTTAATCAACTTAAAGATGGACAACAGCAAACCAAGTGACACTGTCAATGATTCTGATAATAACATAGTTGATGGAATCCCAAAACAGGAACTGTCAAGACACATTGTTAAAGGGAAGAATTATGCATCTTACATTAACACAAAAGAACCGTTATAGTTCAACTGTGCACCGTGTGGCGATGGCGGGAAACACATTGAAGCGCACGGGTTTTGTTCCGACTGTGAGAAATATTCATACACCGCGTGTTTTACCGACCACTCTAAAGGAAGAGCTACTAGGCACCATACATTACTGGATTAAGAATATATAAGATGGATGACAGTTAAAACTTGTGATTCGTGTAAAACAACCGGTGCAGAAATAAGCGTGGAGGGATATTGCGCAGGATGTGATAAATACCTATGTAGATATTGTTTCAGAAGCCATATAAGCACGGATCATACTAACGATAACGTATCGATTGACGACGTAAGCGGAAAGTTTGCTGAAAAGTATAATTACGTTAGAGACATCAATGTCAAGGTCGCATCAGATAAGAAGCATTGCTTTATTGTTACCATGACTTCTTTAATAAATAATAAACTGGTTCTTGCCGATCAAAATAACGTATCAGTGAAATGCATTGATTTAGATGAATCTGTTGTAAACTATGCTTTAGGTTTGAAGTCTAAACCATATGGAATCACTACAGTCTCAGATAATCAAGTGGCAGTGGCGCTATCAGAAATCCGTGTTATCCAGATACAGAATGTTGATGTTCAGATCTCTGTTCAAAGAAATATCAACATTTCCGGTTCGTGTTTTGATGTTGATTGTTTGAACGGGAAACTGTTTGCATCGTTTATAGATCCGGTTACATTCCAGATAATACAACTAAAAGGTGTGGTCAATACAACAATAAATGCTAATGCTGACGCTTAAAAAATATGCCTGTCGCCAAGGTACGTTGCCGTTTGTGGAGACAAACGGTTAATTTATGTATCTGACAAGGAAACGAAACTTATTTTATGCATAGACAGGAGTGGTAATCTGAAATATTTGTAGCAAAGTGTGCAGTTGGATCCAAATGACGTCACTATCTCTCCATCTGGCGCAATATGTGTCTGCAGCAGACGACATCATGCCGTGTATCAGATGACACCAGATCTGCGTTACGTCACTGTGATGCTTGGGGCGAAGAATGGTTTGATATATCCTCAAACGATATGTTACAATGTAGAAAGGCAACAAACGTATATTAGCAGTGGGAGTGAAAATCCAGGCTTTTGTAATATTATAAAAGTGTTTAAATTCGAATACAAATTATAAGCATCTTACACTGGCTGCCGGAATATCTAGCTCGAGGGTGACTGTTTACGGCGGTAACGAGGCTCTGTCGAGGTTCCGCTAAACAGTTACCCGAGAGCTAGATATTCCAGTCTCAACCGACAACCGGTGTTTGATTCTTTTACTTGCATATTGTATATCAATTATTTTCAGAACAGAAATTACGAAAAAATATTATAAAAGTGTTTAAATTCTAATACAAATAAGTTTATACATCTAGAAGTAAACATGACGTTAAATAATGAATAAATTTGATAAAATTCTAGTGCTATGCTGTAACTGTAAAAATACATAAAAATTAAAAGTCTTTATTACAATTAATTCTTGATAATTTAATATCATACTTATAGACTATTTTTGTCACAAAGACGATTATATCTAATGTTTTTCACATCCTTTCACTACTAGTTGTTTTCAAATCCTAGGAATGAGAATAGAAACACCCGAAGTCGCTAGCAACGTGAGATCATGTGAGCAGTGACAGAAATTCTGAAAAAGGGAGATCACTCGAGAATAATGAATCAAAGTTGATAAAAAGTGTATACATGTAATCAATCTATAATAATAAGTCAGCTAAAATTATGTCATTATGTTTAATCGTTGTTTCTGTGAGGAAATTCTTATAACCACAGGATTCAGCTTTTGAAGGCACACCATTTCGCCGAAAGAAGTTTAAGAAGTTCAATCATGGTAAAATTATCGTCAGGTAAATACAAATTAATGCATAGGGCAAAATATGATATCATAGAGCACTTTCAATCCAATTTTTATTCCGAAAACGTGCAAAAAGAGTCCTTACTTCGTTAATTACAGGGTGGTAATATTGTGGATTTAGATACATACAAGGTTAGATAGAGCAAACTTTTACAAAGTATCGATCATGTTGTGCCTGCTTTAGCTTACCAATCCTAACTTACTGTGACTACAAGGCAAGTAGAACACTTTCTCGTTGTATGTCTACATAAACTGGACCTTTCCAAAAAATGTATCATAAGGACACTTTTAAAATTACCTGTCAGCAAACATCATTGAAGTGCTTCCCTCATTATTCATATGTCGATGTGTATAATCTTCTGCTGTTTCCACCTTGGCAATCAATCCGCGTGACCAGCACGTGCCGAAATGAAGACAGGTGACAGTGGATAGTACGTTTATCATTTGATACTTCTTTGGAGGGAAGTTTAATATCGTCTGTTGTTTCCTCTTCCTCATATAAACAGTAGGCCTATTGAGTCAGCTCCGATTCGGAGAGAAGACTTGCCGAAAATACAGTCTGGGACATAAGCACACTCAATCAGTACTGTGTGGGACACTTATATCATTTTCGCAGTAAATACTGGCACTTTTATCCCTCGCATTCCCGATTTTCTCTTTATTATTTACAGTCAATATGCTTATGCTGCCTCTTGACTATTGTTATAGCCTATTACCACATTTACCGCCTCCGTGGTCGAGGGGTTAGAGTCGATGACTTCTAATCCAATTACCTCTCTGGCGTGGGTTCGATCCCCGGGAGATGCTTTGGTAGTTTAGCGCGGAGGAAGGTAGTATAGTACTGGTGTAACTCTCCAGGAACTACCCGCCTATATGACTGAAATACGAGGATTGTCCCAAAATGTCGTAGACTACATTATTTTCTCTTCAACCTGACGGCATAACTTATTAAAATTTACCAGATATCTTCCTTGGTCATTTGTTAATTTACCTACTGAAAGTCAATAGCCAAAATATTAGGTAACGCTTTTTATTAGGGTTTTATATTTAACAGTACAACATACCCGGAGCACGATAAAATATTAGTCAGTGTTGAGAGCATGCTTCTTAAAATAATGCCTTTAACTTCCAGCATAATAATAATTATGGGAAATACATTCATGTGGAATTACCTCATTCATTTTTACGTCATATCACCAACAGGCGTTTATGTAACGTTAATTTGAAAAAGTCTGTAGCAAAATACGTAACAGCAGTGCTATTTTGAAAACGCCCAAAATGGCGACGTCAGATGAAAATGCGGCGCAACGCAATGTCACTGAATACTATGTTAAGTTGAAGAAGCGTCCAGCGTTAATTGACAACATGGAGAACATTATATTTTATCAAAATAATGCACCTTGCGATAGATCTAAGGAGACACAGATTGAACTTGATGTGATAGGTTTTCAGAGACTTCCGTACGCCCTAAGACTTTGCAGTGTTTCTTTATTTGAAATCACAATTACGAGGTCACATGTTCGAAAACTTCAGCGAACTCCGCCAGGAAACTCAACTCTGCGAGTGTTGAGTACATTGAAGCAGGACTGTTTTGAAAACGTTTATGATGAAATTGGGTTACCCCACACTGTCAGTGCATCGCGAAACACGGTGAATACTTTGAAAATTTTTAAAAAAAATGTTATAACGTCATGACGTTTATGACGGCGTGCGCCGGGTATGTATAGGTAGCATTCTTTAAATTTTGATAACTTGGTCAATTTTGGAGGTATTTTGATTTTATTTTGCATAGACACACATAAAAGGTGTATTGACTTTTCCCTAGCTGGAAGACTCAATTGTATTATGATTGATTGAGTAACAGGCTTTGTCTACGATATTTTGGGACAACCCTCGTACTGTTAGGAAAAGGCGTAAAATGAAACAAACAAACAAACAAACAAAAACCACATTACGTAGGCCTATATATCGATCTATATCTACTAACTTAGACAACTACATTACAATAAAATATCGTAGTAAAGAAAGAATCACTTTAAATTTAAATATAATTGTTAAACTGTCAAAATACCTTTCCACTCGCTCTTTACACAAAATGTAGAGAAGCTTTTTCTTTTGTCGGCGTTTTGATGAAAATGGTGAGCCATTTAAAAGGGGAGGTAACTGCGTTTAGTAATTGGTACTTATCTGTCGCACAACAGTTTGTAACCATTACTTCCTGTTTTCCCTTCAAGAACTGCATAGAACTATCCCGTTGACTGGTAATTTTAAGCAAAGAAAGATTTATTAAAGTACTGGTATGATCCTTAGTTTTTGTCGAGATAAAAAAAAAGGAAATTTATAGACGGTACTCATTTAAGAACGAATAAATTTTCTGGAGCTCTACATAAGTAAAATATAAACCTGAAAACATAAAATTCTAACGTTGATAATGTAAGTCACTAGAATTTAAAAAAAATTGCAAAGGATGATACTGAAAATTTTACAGATTTAATATTGAATATCGATTTTTTGTGCTATTCTCAACCCGATTTGAGCGAAAAGCGTTTCAATTCTTTTCAATTTTGGGGGTCATGTTACACAATGAAAATAATTATTCTGGAAACAGTTTTTTTGAATTAGTATTTTGTATTAATAGAGATCAAACTGTGTCCCTTTCTTTACACTTTGTTATTTTTGACACAAATTATTTCACATTCAGTACTATTTTCTTCAGGTGATAAACACTTTAATAAGTACATTTATTTACGCTTTCTAATAGTGCTGCAAATTCATAGGGTAAAATGACACCGAAGTGGTCTATGTCAGCCAACAGCAAGTTTTATATACCAAATTGTTCGTCTAGGTCTGTAGTTTCCGGAATGAATATTCATTTGGTTCAAGTCCGATGCGTAGCTTAAAAATCCAAGATGGCGTCAAAGATGGCCGCCAAATCCATAAATATTCCAGAATATTAATATTTGCTCATATTTGTGTCCGCTTTTGTATTTCAAGTGAATTTTTTGCACGGAAGATATCATTTAAAGCGTTTTATACGAAGTGATTTAATTTTATTGGAGAAAACAGATTGCTTTTTGCTTTTTTGATACGTAAATAAGCAAAATAATGCTAAACATATGGGTTTTTGCTATGATACTCTTGTCTTAGCTTAAACAGAGAAATATCTATTACTTATTTTGTTATTCCACTATTGTAATGTATTCATGAGAGTAATGCTTTAATGCATTCATATCATATCTTAAGAAATCTTTCTTTGTAATTATGCAGTATGACATATAAAATGAGAGGCGGTACATTAAAATAGTTCTTCAATGTAAGGTTGTAACTGGTACTTATTTGTTCTATCAATTATTTCCCAAAATTTTGTGTTTCTGTCAAATTATAGCTTCTTTAGTGCAGTCCATGTAACTGATTAACATAATAAACCAGGAATATGATAATTTGCTTCTGGTTATTTAATGAATTATTGTTCAAATCGTACCCCACCCACTATGAATAAAAATCTAGAGAAACTCTGACCCCTCGATGATACTGATTATATGAAATGACAATATTTACGTAAGTTAATAAACACAAGGTGATTTTCAAAGTGTGATACTATTACAGGTATCCTGTCAGATCTAAAATCTGTTCAAAAATGTGTTACCAATTTAATAAGCATGATTTTGTTGTAAGTTCACCTAAGGATTTGAAAAGTACAATGTATGCAAAACAACCTCTGTTCATTTATTTATATGTTAAACACCTTTTTATGTCAAATGAAATGTCATTAATTTTTTAAGTTCTTAAATTGACAGTCATTAGAAAGTTTGATATTTTATCTACATAGATCATTACTCTGTTGACCTTCGGTTTCATGAAACATGCATAGTAGTCGGATAAAACATAATGTTTATATGAAAATCGTTCAGCTTGGCATTATAAATGTGTTTGTGTTATTTAAAAATTCCTTCTATTTGACCTTTTTAGATTTGCGTGGTTCTAGTATTTCTTTTTAAATAGTGTATAATAACCCTTTGGACAAATAGTGTATAATTACCCTTTGGATATGTTACCTGCTTTTAAAGATTATATTTTGACCTTTGATCCCGTTTTATGAATCCATTTTATTTAGTTTCCCCCATTGTTCTCTATTTCTTGTGGACAATATGTTGTATGTTGTGAAATTGCGTGAACATTTTACATTGAAGATACCATGATCACTTTCGTATGACGTGTCTTCACTTCCTTTAAGTGTACCAGTTTTTGTAAAATTGAGAATTCTGCTTAAGCCGGTGCTAGGGGGTGTGGATGGTAACTTGCAATTACCACTACCGGTATGTTCCTATATGACGACACAGTGTAAATAAAATAAATCCCCGCCAAGTAAAATTCTAACAATTGTTATGGTTACATTAGACGAAATAAATAAAATACATACATGATCGTGTAAATACGTACAATTAAGGTACAGCATAATTACCATAACCAAAGTACTTGATGCCTTAAAGGAAGGCACAGCAACAAGAACATCACTTACCAAGACAGAAGACGAAATTAAAACAATTAAGAACGCACAAAACGTCAAAAATGAAAATATTGCAGGCTCGGTTTGATTGAGCCTGTTCATGAACGGCACTGTCAAGTGCAAACTACAGTACACGCCCCCTAGCACCGAATTAAGCAGAATTCAACATTTAATCATGGTTATGGTGAACTTTTGGATTTAGAAACAATCGCAGACGCGCTTATAATGTGGTTATCATGGAACCATCAATGTGACACGTTAGTGTCATTCCATAAAAAGCGGCATATGGTTCCCAAGTACAAGAATGTGTGTGCCCAAAACAAGAAAACAATGAGCGGAACTAAATAAAATTGAATTTTGAAAGGGGATCAGAGGTTATGAAGCCTGCATGCCACAGATAAGCTGTCAGCTCCACATAAATCAGGCCTGCTTATACCTAGACGTAAAAGAGTTTTTAAAGTACAATTAAATTTTAAATATATCTGAATTACGACGACAGGACTTTGTAAAATACTTACGTAATTTATAATAGCGATAGCCAGTAATGAATAAATTGCGTTCATTAGAATCATCCAAACGACAGCAGGCCCAGGCAAATCTATATATATATATATACCCAATATGATGTTGCATGAAGTACATGTGAACAGTTAACAACGTTATTTTAAAAAAACAATTATCACTATGTTAATGTTAATGATAGAAATGTTTAAATTTGAAAATATTAAGAGTTTGTTTTAATCATTTTACGTTCACTTGGATATATTTAAGATTTCACTTGATCAAATTTGATTATTCATGTTAAGGATATCATCTAGGTAGCGGTAAGTGCTATTTAATGCAACGTATAGCCTTCGGTTGTGAAATAGTAGAGAGACTTAACATAAAATCCCTCTAGTAACAATATAAAATTAAATATAAAGTAAACTAACATGTAATTGGCATTATGATTGTAAAAATCAGGATAAGAGAAGATCCTTTGAGAGCAATTAAACATGGCAAAGTTGATAATTCAAACTCAGTTTGATGGGGTCTGTTCATGAGAGACCATATCTCACGTCTCTTAGTACCGACTAAGTAGTATCCAATCCTCAACTATAAAAGTTTTGCAATCAATGATCCCGAAGGACCAAGTCGTCCGGTTAGCTCAATAGGCAGAGCGTTGGACTGTGAATCGGACAACCAGTGTTTGATTCCCGGACGGGGCAGGTCACTTTCGTTGTGATTGATCATGAAATAGTTTCTACGGTTATTCGCACTGTACTACTGTTCTGCTATGTACAGAAGTTACAGTTCCTTGCGAAAGTGAGGGCAACTAGTACTGGTAAACTGCTTGACAGCCTGTCCAGGAACGATTCGGTGGCTGAACTATGCTCTGGTAAATTCAATATGGTTACTGCCGTGATCCGGATTGAAAACTACCGACACAAACACCACCATCCAGAAGGTCCTATTAATATTACACTGTTAACCTGCTGTTGCAGAGTCGGTTTGATTGTGCCTGTTCATGGACGGTACTGGAAAGTGCATGTTACTCTACGCCCCCCTAGCACATAGTATTACTATCAAGTACCCGCCAGGGAAAAGATTAGCTATTTTCGTCCAATTGAAAGCTCTTCTTAATTCCTCCCATGAAGTTAACAACAAACTTGAAACAAAATGCTCAAAATCATACACAGGAGCTGTCAGTAGGACAGCATGCTCGACTATTCTCAGTGCTTGATAGAAAAAAATGGGACATAATATTGTAAAAAAAGCTTGATACAGTGACCTCCTCTGTACACAGGTTGAGATTATGATGGTGAACAAGTGTGCAAGGTCTCAAAGCTATATGTCGATGGAATTCTGAAATTATCTGAAATGGTAATGTAAATTCAAAGTTGAAAAACGGGCATAATTCTGTCAAAATTCTTGATAGACCTCCTCCAGTCCTCAAGAGGAGGGCATGATGGTAAACAAGTGTGCAAGTTTCAAAGCCATATGTCAATGGACTTTGAGATGGTACGCAAACTTTAACGCCGACGCTCGGGCGACTAGGATAGTTGTCCTTAATCGTCGAATAGTTGAGCTAAAAAGAAACTGCCCTCATAATATATATATAATATTTTATTCATAATTCAGATCCAGTCTAGCAGAAAAGTCTCTTACTGTAAACTGAATAACCTACCCATTTTAAATGTTCTAGCAAATTACATTTTACATTTTAATGTATATATTATATCCGTCATCAATAATGACAAAACTCCAAATATGGTTCAATTGTAGATTATCGTATGTTAAGCCAATGCCTTAAAACAAGAGCTGCATGTCAGACAGCACGCTCGAATATTTAAAATCAACAACCAGCATAATAAAGAAATTCTCATATTCATAAAGTAGTATAACTCTTTGAAATAAAACCATGTTAGAGGGAAGTAACCTACAATAATGATCTCAAAAATGTGTTTAGTTTCATGTGCATTACCTCAATGGTTGTGGAGATAAATCTTGTCCGAGAAATTCTGTAAGTTAATAAATAGATATTATTATTTTCTAATAAATGCTTAGCTTATGGGTCTTGAACAGTGACCTACAAGTATTTGAAGACTAACAATAAATGTTTATGGCTAAGGAAAAACAAACTTGCGAACAAATCCTTAACAAAAGGCTAGCACAAGGTCAACGCAAATACCGAATTGCAGGTCAGTAATTAGTTCCTTATTGTGTGCATAAAACAAATAAAAGAGATATTTCAACATTAAGACACACATGCAGGGCATTGTCTTTGAAAGGTAAGATGTCCTATCACTAACCAATTAAATAAAATTGTTAATCACTATTATAATATAAAACAAAAAAAGTATTTAATTTAAAGTTGACTCCCCATTCGTAATACCCCACCCACTTTGTATATGAATTTAGATCAATAAAACACATTTATGGCATAGTTTGCTTATTCTAACTTATTCAAAATAAGTGTAGATATAGTTTTAAAGCTGTATTAAACGAAATCATGAATGTTATTCA